>NC_134487.1:219471984-219689777 GCF_040206685.1 Ascaphus truei
GACTGTCTCTCCCTCTCCCTGACTCTCTCTCGCTCTCCCTGACTCTCTCTCCCTCTCCCTGACTCCCTCTCCCTGACACTCTCCCTCTCCCTGACACTCTCACTCTCCCTGAAACTCTCTCCATCTCCCTGAAACTCTCTCCCTCTCCCTGACACTCTCCTCTCCCTGACACTCTCCCTCTCCCTGACACTCTCCCTCTCCCTGACTCTCCCTGACTCTCCCTCTCGCTCCCTCTCCCTGACTGACTCTGACTCTCCTGACTCTGACTCTCCCTGACTCTGACTCTCCTTCTCCCTGACTCTAACTTTCCCTGATTCTCCCTCTCCCAGACTCTCCCTCTCCCAGACTCTCCCTCTCCCTGACTCTCCCTCTCCCTGACTCTCCCTCTCCCTGACTCTCCCTCTCCCTGACTCTCCCTCTCCCTGACACTCTCACTCTGCCTGATACTCTCTCCTTCTCCTGACACTCTCTCCTCTCCCTGACACTCTCTCCTTCTCCTGACTCTCTCTCCCTCTCCCTGACTCTCTCTCCATCTCCCTGACACTCTCTCTCTCCCTCTCCCTGACACTCTCTCCTCTCCCTGACACTCTCTCCTTCTCCCTGACTCTCTCTCCCTCTCCCTGACACTCTCTCCATCTCCCTGACACTCTCTCTCTCCCTCTCCCTGACAACTCTCTCCCTCTCCCTGACTCTCTCCCTCTCCCTGACACTCTCCCTCTCCCTGACACTCTCCCTCTCCCTGACACTCTCCCTCTCCCTGACACTCTCTCACTCTCCCTCTCCATGACACTCTCTCCCTCTCTCTATTCCTGACACTCTATCACTCTCCCTAACACTTTCTCACTCTCCCTGACACTCTCTCTCTCACTGACACTCTCCTTCTCCCTGACACTTTCTCACTCTCCCTCTCCCTGACATTCTCTCCCTCTCCCTGACACTCTCTCACTCTCCTGACACTCTCTCACTCTCCCTGACACTCTCTCCCTGACTCTCTCTCCCTCTCCCTGACTGTCTCTCCCTCTCCCTGACTCTCTATCGCTCTCCCTGACTCTCTATCGCTCTCCCTGACTCTCTCTCCCTCTCCCTGACTCCCTCTCCCTGACACTCTCCCTCTCCCTGACACTCTCACTCTCCCTCTCCCTGACACTCTCTCCATCTCCCTGACACTCTCTCCCTCTCCCTGACAATCACCCTCTCCCTGACACTCTCCTCTCCCCGACACTCTCACTCTCCCCGACACTCTCACTCTCCCTGACACTCTCACTCTACCTGACACTCTCACTCTCCCTGACACTCTCACTCTCCCTGACACTCTCACTCTCCCTGACACTCTCACTCTCCCTTACACTCTCACTCTCCCTGACACTCTCCCTCTCCCTGACAATCACCCTCTCCCTGACACTCTCCCTCTCCCCGACACTTTCACTCTCCCCGACACTCTCACTCTCCCTGACACTCTCACTCTACCTGACACTCTCACTCTCCCTGACACTCTAACTCTCCCTGACAATCTCACTCTCCCTGACACTCTCCCTCTCCCTGACACTCTCCCTCTCCCTGACACTCTCCCTCTCCCTGACACTCTCCCTGACACTCTCCCTCTCCCTGACACTCTCCCTCTCCCTGACACTCTCCCTCTCCCTGACCCTCTCCTCTCCCTGACACTCTCCCTCTCCTGACACTCTCCCTCTCCCTGACACTCTCCCTCTCCCTGACTCTCCCTGACTCTCCCTCTCCCTGACACTCTCCCTCTCCCTGACACTCTCCCTCTCCCTGACACTCTCCCTCTCCCTGACTCTCCCTCTCCCTGACTCTCCCTGACTCTCCCTCTCGCTCCCTCTCCCTGACTGACACTCCATCTCCCTGACTCTCCCTGACTCTCCTTCTCCCTGACACTCCCTCTCCCTGACTCTCCCTCTCCCTGACACTCTCACTCTCCCTGACACTCTCTCCCTCTCCCTGACACTCTCTCCCTCTCCCTGACACTCTCTCCTTCTCCCTGACTCTCTCTCCCTCTCCCTGACTCTCTCTCCCTCTCCCTGACACTCTCTCTCTCCCTCTCCCTGACAATGTCCCTCTCCCTGACACTCTTCCTCTCCCTGACACTCTCCCTCTCCCTGACACTCTCACTCTCCCTGACACTCTCCCTCTCCCTGACACTCTCCCTCTCCCTGACACTCACCCTCTCCCTGACACTCTCACTCTCCCCGACACTTTCACTCTCCCCGACACTCTCTCCCTCTCCTTGACACTCTCTCCCTCTCCTTGACACTCTCTCCCTCTCCCTGACACTCTCTCCCCCTCCCTGACTCTCTCTCCCTCTCCCTGACTCTCTCTCCTCTCACTGACTCTCTCTCCCTCTCCCTGACTCACTCTCCCTATCCCTGACTCACTCTCCCTCTCCCTGACACTCTCTCTCTCCCTGACACTCTCCCTCTCCCTGACACTCTCCCTCTCCCTGACATCTCCCTGAAACTTTCACTTTCCATGACACTCTCCCTCTCCCTGACACTCTTACTCTCCCTGACACTCTCCCTCTCCTGACACACTCCCTCTCCCTGACACTCTCCCTCTCCCTGACACTCTTCCTCTCACTGACTCTCCCTCTCCCTGACTCTCCCTGACTCTCCCTCTCTCTCCCTCTCCCTGACTGACTCTGACTCTCCCTCTCTCCCTCTCCCTGACTGACTCTGACTCTCCTGACACTCTCCCTCTCCCTGACACTCTCCCTCTACCTGACACTCTCCCTCTCCCTGACACTCTCCCTCTCCCTGACACTCTCCCTCTCCCTGACACTTTCCCTCTCCCTGACACTATTCCTCTCCCTGAAACTCTCCCTCTCCCTGACATCTACCTCTCCCTGAAACTTTCACTCTCCATGACACTCTCACTCTCCCTCTCCCTGACACTCTCACTCTCCCTGACACTCTCCTCTCCCTGAAACTCTCCCTCTCCTTGACACTCTCCTTCTCCTTGACACTCTCCCTGACACTCTCCTCTCCCTGACACTCTCCCTCTCCCTGACACTCACCCTCTCCCTGACACTCTCACTCTCCCTCTCCCTGACACTCTCACTCTCCCTGACACTCTCACTCTCCCTGACACTCTCACTCTCCCTGACAGTCTCACTCTCCCTGACACTCTCCCTCTCCCTGACACTCTCCCTCTCCCTGACACTCTCACTCTACCTGACACTCTCACTCTCCCTGACACTCTAACTCTCCCTGACACTCTCACTCTCCCTGACACTCTCCCTCTCCCTGACACTCTCCCTCTCCCTGACACTCTCCCTCTCCCTGACACTCTCCCTGACACTCTCCCTCTCCCTGACACTCTCCCTCTCCCTGACACTCTCCCTCCCTGACACTCTCCCTCTCCCTGACCTCTCCCTCTCCCTGACACTCTCCCTCTCCCTGACACTCTCCCTCTCCCTGACACTCTCCCTCTCCCTGACTCTCCCTGACTCTCCCCTCTCCCTGACACTCTCCCTCTCCCTGACACTCTCCCTCTCCCTGACACTCTCCCTCTCCTGACTCTCCCTCTCCCTGACTCTCCCTGACTCTCCCTCTCGCTCCCTCTCCCTGACTGACTCTCCATCTCCCTGACTTTCCCTGACTCTCCTACTCCCTGACACTCCCTCTCCCTGACTCTCCCTCTCCCTGACACTCTCACTCTCCCTGACACTCTCTCCCTCTCCCTGACACTCTCTCCCTCTCCCTGACACTCTCTCCCTCTCCCTGACACTCTCTCCTTCTCCCTGACTCTCTCTCCCTCTCCCTGACTCTCTCTCCCTCTCCCTGACACTCTCTCTCTCCCTCTCCTGACAATGTCCCTCTCCTGACACTCTTCCTCTCCCTGACACTCTCCCTCTCCCTGACACTCTCACTCTCCCTGACACTCTCCCTCTCCCTGACACTCTCCCTCTCCCTGACACTCTCCCTCTCCCTGACACTCACCCTCTCCCTGACACTCTCACTCTCCCCGACACTTTCACTCTCCCCGACACTCTCTCCCTCTCCTTGACACTCTCTCCCTCTCCTTGACACTCTCTCCCTCTCCCTGACACTCTCTCCCTCTCCCTGACTCTCTCTCCCTCTCCCTGACTCTCTCTCCCTCTCCCTGACTCTCTCTCCCTCTCCCTGACTCACTCTCCCTATCCCTGACTCACTCTCCCTCTCCCTGACACTCTCTCTCTCCCTGACACTCTCCCTCTCCCTGACACTCTCCCTCTCCCTGACATCTCCCTGAAACTTTCACTTTCCATGACACTCTCACTCTCCCTCTCCCTGACACTCTTACTCTCCCTGACACTCTCCCTCTCCCTGACACACTCCCTCTCCCATGACACTCTCCCTCTCCCTGACACTCTTCCTCTCACTGACTCTCACTCTCCCTGACTCTCCCTCTCTCTCCCTCTCCCTGACTGACTCTGACTCTCCCTCTCTCCCTCTCCCTGACTGACTCTGACTCTCCTGACACTCTCCCTCTCCCTGACACTCTCCCTCTCCCTGACACTCTCCCTCTCCTGACACTCTCCCTCTCCCTGACACTCTCCCTCTCCCTGACACTTTCCTCTCCCTGACACTATTCCTCTCCCTGAAACTCTCCCTCTCCCTGACATCTACCTCTCCCTGAAACTTTCACTCTCCATGACACTCTCACTCTCCCTCTCCCTGACACTCTCACTCTCCTGACACTCTCCTCTCCCTGAAACTCTCCCTCTCCTTGACACTCTCCTTCTCCTTGACACTCTCCCTGACACTCTCCCTCTCCCTGACACTCTCCCTCTCCCTGACACTCACCCTCTCCCTGACACTCTCACTCTCCCTCTCCCTGACACTCTCACTCTCCCTGACACTCTCACTCTCCCTGACACTCTCACTCTCCCTGACAGTCTCACTCTCCCTGACACTCTCCCTCTCCCTGACACTCTCCCTCTCCCTGACACTCTCCCTCTCCCTGACACTCTCCCTCTCCCTGACACTCTTCCCTCTCCCTGACACTCTCCCTCTCCCTGACCCTCTCCCTCTCCCTGACACTCTCCTCTCCCTGACACTCTCCCTCTCCCTGACACTCTCCCTCTCCCTGACTCTCCTGACTCTCCCTCTCCCTGACACTCTCCCCTCTCCCTGACACTCTCCCTCTCCCTGACTCTCCCTCTCCCTGACTCTCCCTGACTCTCCCTCTCGCTCCCTCTCCCTGACTGACTCTCCCTCTCCCTGACTCTCCCTGACTCTCCTTCTCCCTGACACTCCCTCTCCCTGACTCTCCCTCTCCCTGACACTCTCACTCTCCCTGACACTCTCTCCCTCTCCCTGACACTCTCTCCTCTCCCTGACACTCTCTCCTTCTCCCTGACTCTCTCTCCCTCTCCCTGACTCTCTCTCCCTCTCCCTGACACTCTCTCTCTCCCTCTCCCTGACACTGTCCCTCTCCCTGACACTCTTCCTCTCCCTGACACTCTCCCTCTCCCTGACACTCTCACTCTCCCTGACACTCTCCCTCTCCCTGACACTCTCCCTGACAATCACCCTCTCCCTGACACTCTCCCTCTCCCCGACACTTTCACTCTCCCGACACTCTCACTCTCCCTGACACTCTCACTCTACCTGACACTCTCACTCTCCCTGACACTCTAACTCTCCCTGACACTCTAACTCTCCCTGACACTCTCACTCTCCCTGACACTCTCACTCTCCCTTACACTCTCACTCTCCCCTGACACTCTCCCTCTCCCTGACTCTCTCTCCCTCTCCCTGACTCTCTCCCTCTCCCTGACACTCTCCCTCTCCCTGACACTCTCCCTCTCCCTGACACTCTCACTCTCCCTGACACTCTCCCTCTCCCTGACACTCTCCCTCTCCCTGACACTCTCTCACTCTCCCTCTCCATGACACTCTCTCCCTCTCTCTATTCCTGACACTCTCTCACTCTCCCCTAACATTTTCTCACTCTCCCTGACACTCTCTCTCTCCTGACACTCTCCTTCTCCCTGACACTTTCTCACTCTCCCTCTCCCTGACATTCTCTCCCTCTCCCTGACACTCTCTCACTCTCCCTGACACTCTCTCACTCTCCCTGACACTCTCTCCCTGACTCTCCCTCTCCCTGACTGTCTCTCCCTCTCCCTGACACTCTCTCACTCTCCCTGACACTCTATCACTCTCCCTGACACTCTCTCCCTCTCCCTGACTGTCTCTCCCTTTCCCTGACTCTCTCTCGCTCTCCCTGACTCTCTCTCCCTCTCCCTGACTCCCTCTCCCTGACACTCTCCCTCTCCCTGACACTCTCACTCTCCCTGAAACTCTCTCCATCTCCCTGAAACTCTCTCCCTCTCCCTGACACTCTCCCTCTCCCTGACACTCTCCCTCTCCCTGACACTCTCCCTCTCCCTGACTCTCCCTGACTCTCCCTCTCGCTCCCTCTCCCTGACTGACTCTGACTCTCCCTGACTCTGACTCTCCCTGACTCTGACTCTCCTTCTCCCTGACTCTAACTTTCCCTGATTCTCCCCTCTCCCAGACTCTCCCTCTCCCAGACTCTCCCTCTCCCTGACTCTCCCTCTCCCTGACTCTCCCTCTCCCTGACTCTCCCTCTCCCTGACTCTCCCTCTCCCTGACACTCTCACTCTGCCTGATACTCTCTCCTTCTCCCTGACACTCTCTCCCTCTCCCTGACACTCTCTCCTTCTCCCTGACTCTCTCTCCCTCTCCCTGACTCTCTCTCCATCTCCCTGACACTCTCTCTCTCCCTCTCCCTGACACTCTCTCCCTCTCCCTGACACTCTCTCCTTCTCCCTGACTCTCTCCCTCTCCCTGACTCTCTCTCCATCTCCCTGACACTCTCTCTCTCCCTCTCCCTGACACTCTCTCCCTCTCCCTGACTCTCTCCCTCTCCCTGACACTCTCCCTCTCCCTGACACTCTCCCTCTCCCTGACACTCTCCCTCTCCCTGACACTCTCTCACTCTCCCTCTCCATGACACTCTCTCCCTCTCTCTATTCCTGACACTCTATCACTCTCCCTAACACTTTCTCACTCTCCCTGACACTCTCTCTCTCACTGACACTCTCCTTCTCCCTGACACTTTCTCACTCTCCTCTCCCTGACATTCTCTCCCTCTCCCTGACACTCTCTCACTCTCCCTGACACTCTCTCACTCTCCCTGACACTCTCTCCCTGACTCTCTCTCCCTCTCCCTGACTGTCTCTCCCTCTCCCTGACTCTCTATCGCTCTCCCTGACTCTCTATCGCTCTCCCTGACTCTCTCTCCCTCTCCCTGACTCCCTCTCCCTGACACTCTCCCTCTCCCTGACACTCTCACTCTCCCTCTCCCTGACACTCTCTCCATCTCCCTGACACTCTCTCCCTCTCCCTGACACTCTCCCTCTCCTGACACTCTCCCTCTCCCTGACACTCTCCCTCTCGCTCCCTCTCCCTGACTGACTCTGACTCTCCTGACTCTGACTCTCCCTGACTCTGACTCTCCTTCTCCCTGACTCTCCCTCTCCCTGACTCTCCCTCTCCCAGACTCTCCCTCTCCCTGACTCTCCCTCTCCCTGACTCTCCCTCTCCCTGACTCTCCCTCTCCCTGACACTCTCACTCTGCCTGATACTCTCTCCCTCTTCCTGACACTCTCTCCCTCTCCCTGACACTCTCTCCTTCTCCCTGACTCTCTCTCCCTCTCCCTGACTCTCTCTCCATCTCCCTGACACTCTCTCTCTCCCTCTCCCTGACACTCTCTCTCTCCCTCTCCCTGACACTCTCACTCTCCCTGACACTCTCCCTCTCCCTGACACTCTCCCTCTCCTGACACTCTCCCTCTCCTTGACACTCTCCTTCTCCTTGATACTCTCCCTCTCCCTGACACTCTCCCCTCCCTGACACTCTCCCTCTCCCTGACACTCTCAATCTCCCTCTCCCTGACACTCTCACTCTCCTGACACTCTCACTCTCCCTGACACTCTCACTCTCCCTGACACTCTCACTCTCCCTGACACTCTCCCTCTCCCTGACACTCTCCCTCTCCCCTGACTCTCCCTGACTCTCCCTCTCCCTACACTCTCTCTCTCCCTGACACTCTCCCTCTCCCTGACTCTCTCTCCCTCTCCCTGACTCTCTCTCCCTCTCCCTGACTCTCTCCCTCTCCATGACTCTCTCCCTCTCCATGACACTCTCCCTCTCCCTGACACTCTCACTCTCCCTGACACTCTCCCTCTCCCTGACACTCTCTCACTCTCCCTCTCCATGACACTCTCTCCCTCTCTCTATTCCTGACACTCTCTCACTCTCCCTAACACTTTCTCACTCTCCCTGACACTCTCTCTCTCCCTGACACTCTCCTTCTCCCTGACACTTTCTCACTCCTCCCTCTCCCTGACATTCTCTCCCTCTCCCTGACACTCTCTCACTCTCCCTGACACTCTCTCACTCTCCCTGACACTCTCTCCCTGACTCTCTCTCCCTCTCCCTGACTGTCTCTCCCTCTCCCTGACTCTCTCTCGCTCTCCCTGACTCTCTCTCCCTCTCCCTGACTCCCTCTCCCTGACACTCTCCCTCTCCCTGACACTCTCACTCTCCCTCTCCCTGACACTCTCTCCATCTCCCTGACACTCTCTCCCTCTACCTGACTCTCTCTCCCTCTCCCTGACTCTCTCTCCCTCTCCCTGACACTCTCTCTCCTCTCCCTGACACTCTCTCTCTCCCTCTCCCTGACACTCTCCCTCTCCCTGACACTCTCCCTCTCCTGACACTCTCTCCCTCTACCTGACCTCTCTCTCCCTCTCCCTGACACTCTCTCTCCCTCTCCCTGACACTCTCTCTCTCCCTCTCCCTGACACTCTCCCTCTCCCTGACACTCTCCCTCTCCCTGACACTCTCCCTCTCCCTGACACTCTCCCTCTCCCTGACTCTCCCTCTCGCTCCCTCTCCCTGACTCTCCCTCTCCCAGACTCTCCCTCTCCCAGACTCTCCCTCTCCCAGACTCTCCCTCTCCCTGACTCTCCCTCTCCTGACTCTCCCTCTCCCTGACTCTCCCTCTCCCTGACTCTCCCTCTCCCTGACTCTCCCTCTCCCTGACTCTCCCTCTCCCTGACTCTCCCTCTCCCGACTCTCCCTCTCCCTGACTCTCCCTCTCCCTGACACTCTCCCTCTCCTGACACTCTCCCTCTCCCTGACACTCTCCCTCTCACTGACACTCTCCCTCTCACCGACTCTCCCTCTCCCTGACTCTCCCTGACTCTCCCTCTCTCTCCCTCTCCCCTGACTGACTCTGACTCTCCCTCTCTCTCCCTGACTGACTCTGACTCTCCCTGACTCTGACTCTCCCTCTCCCTGACTCTCCCTCTCCCTGACTCTCCCTCTCCCTGACTCTGACTCTCCCTGACTCTGACTCTCCCTGACTCTCCCTGACTCTGACTCTCCCTGACTCTCCCTGACTCTCCCTGACTCTCCCTCTCCCTGGCTCTCCCTCTCCCTGACTCTCCCTTTCCCTGACTCTCCCTTCCCTGACACTCTCCCTCTCCCCTGACACTCTCCCTCTTCCTGACACTCTCTCCCTCTACCTGACTCTCTCTCCCTCTCCCTGACACTCTCTCTCCCTCTCCCTGACACTCTCTCTCTCCCTCTCCCTGACACTCTCCCTCTCCCTGACACTCTCCCTCTCCCTGACACTCTCCTCTCCCTGACACTCTCCCTCTCCCTGACACTCTCCCTCTCCCTGACTCTCCCTCTCGCTCCCTCTCCCTGACTCTCCCTCTCCCAGACTCTCCCTCTCCCAGACTCTCCCTCTCCCTGACTCTCCCTCTCCCTGACTCTCCCTCTCCCTGACTCTCCCTCTCCCTGACTCTCCTCTCCCTGACTCTCCCTCTCCCTGACTCTCCCTCTCCCTGACACTCTCCCTCTCCCTGACACTCTCCCTCTCCCTGACACTCTCCCTCTCCCTGACACTCTCCCTCTCCCTGACACTCTCCCTCTCCCTGACACTCTCCCTCTCACTGACACTCTCCCTCTCACTGACTCTCCCTCTCCCTGACTGTCCCTGACTCTCCCTCTCTCTCCCTGACTGACTCTGACTCTCCTGACTCTGACTCCCTCCCTGACTCTCCCTCTCCCTGACTCCTCCCGACTCTCCTCCCTGACTCTGACTCTCCCTGACTCTCCCTGACTCTGACTCTCCCTGACTCTCCCTGACTCTCCCTGACTCTCCCTCTCCCTGGCTCTTCCTCTCCCTGACTCTCCCTTTCCCTGACTCTCCCTTTCCTGACTCTCCCTCTCCCTGACTCTCCCTCTCCCTGAATCTCCCTCTCCCTGACTCTGACTCTCCCTGACTCTGACTCTCCCTAACTCTCCCTGACTCTGACTCTCCCTCTCCCTGACTCTTCCTCTCCCTGACTCTCCCTCTCCCTGACTCTCCCTGACTCTCACTCTCTGTCTCCTTCTCCCTCTCTGTCCCCTTCTCCCTCTCTGTCCCCTTCTCCCTCTCTGTCCCCTCTCCCTCTCTGTCCCCCTCTCCCTCTATGTCCCCCTCTCCCTCTCTGTCCCCCTCTCCCTCTCTGTCCCCTTCTCCCTCTCTGTCCCCTTCTCCCTCTCTGTCCCCTTCTCCCTCTCTGTCCCATTCTCCCTCTCTGTCCCCCTCTCCATCCGACTCTCTCCCCCTCTCCATCCGACTCTCTCCCCATCTCTCTTTCAGACACACACACTCTCTCAGACACACACACTCTCTCAGACACACACACTCTCTCAGACACACACACACACACTCTCAGACACACACACACACACACACACACACACACACACACACACACACACACACACACACACACTCAGACACAGTCTCTCTCAGACACTCACTCTCTCAGACACTCACTCTCTCAGACACTAACTCTCTCAGAAACTCACTCTCTCAGAAACTCACTCTCTCTCTCAGACACTCACTCTCTCTCTCAGACACTCACTCTCTCTCTGACACTCACTCTCTCTCTGACACTCACTCTCTATCTCAGACACTCACTCTCTCTCAGACACACTCTCTCTCTCAGACACACACTCTCTCTCTCAGACAAACTCTCTCTTTCTCAGACACACTCTCTCTCACACACACACACACACACACACACACACACACACACTCAGACACACACACACATACTCAGACACACGCACATAGACACACACACACACTCACTCAAACACACACACACACACACACACTCAGACACACACACTCAGACACACACACACTCAGACACACACACACAGACACACACTCACACAGACACACACAGACACACACAGACACAAATACACACACAGACACACATACACACACACTCAGATACACACACACACACAGACACACACTCACACAGACACAGACACACACTCACACAGACACACACAGACACAAACAGACGGGAATCGGAATGGGGGAGGAAATCGGAGCAGGAGGGCAAGGAGGAAGCAAGGCAGGCATGGAGCAGTAGTCACCTGACTTGCTCCATGCAGCAGGAAGAGGTGGGAAAAAATGGATAGAAGTGCGGCGCAACTGCGCATGTCCAATGAACGGCTCCCAGATGACTAGTTCAACATAACTTTATTTGACACACACCAGGGCTACACCAGCATCTCCCCTCAACGCGTTTCACCCTTACGCAGAGGGCTTCGTCTTGGAGTGGGGAGAAGTGGTGACAGCCTCTTAAATCCTAAAGCCCGCGAAAGCGGCATTAAAACTTTAACCCCTTCAGTGCTATATGCCTGTTAGCTAATATCATGCTATTAAAGTATTTAATGTCTGTGCAGCTCACTATAAACATATTATATGCACGGAGAGCATCTAATTTATATATTCAGACATACACAGTAGCAATATGATAAGACTATTTGGCAGCACATTCCAGGTATATGAATAAACATAAAAAGCTGTTGCAAACACTGCAAGTGGAATATACTCAACACTAGATTCACAATAACCCATGTTGTGTACCTATTAGTCAGTCATACATATAGGGGCTTCCTAATGCTTTATTTAAACATATTTGTGACTTATAGACCAGTGAATCAAGGGAAGGTAGGTGGGAAAGGGAGAGAAAAAGGGGGGGGGGAGAAGAGGGGGGAAGGGGAGGGGAGGAGGTATGGAAGGGGAGGGGGGGGGATGAGAAATGTGAGGGAGGGAAAGAGGGGGGGGAAGGAGGGGGAGGGGGGGGGGAAAGGCTAAGGGAGGGACAGTGCAGAGAATAAATCAGAAATACACAGTAGACGTTCTGTTCTTAAGAAGACCATAATATGTACATATCTGCATTCACGTATAACACTCTTATATATCTCTTAAAGAAAACATCGTAGATCCCAATCCACATTAAGTCCACTGGGTTGTAATGTGTTTAATGTGTGGATCCAGTGCGCCTCCCTTTGGTGTAGGAGCTTGATTCTATCCCCTCCCCGAGGGGGGAGGACTACATGTTCTATAGCGCAACAACTGAAATTGTCCACAGAACCCAATGGACAGTTGTTAAAGTGGATTGGGACCGGATGTGTCATGTCTGAATTCTTAATGAGCCTTAAGTGTTCTAGAATGCGAATTTTTAAGGCTCTGCTGGTAAGCCCCACATACTGTTTTTTACATCCGCATTGTAACAGGTATATGACATAATTGGTCTGACATGACATAAAAGTTTTTATCTGATATTTCCGTGTTTCAAGTTTATCAGTGAAATGTTTAACTTTCCTCATTTTGGGACAAATCTTACAGTGCCCACATTTAAATGATCCAATCAATTTTGGAAAGAAAGACAGTTTATTCTGGTTAGTATTAGTAGTTTTCAGCAAACTGGGTGACAGGAGATTCCCTAGCGTAGCTGCTCTACGGAACACTATTTTGGGTCCCACACATGCCATTTTATTTAGTAAAGGGTCTAGTGAAAGTGTGGCCCAATGTTTGTGTATGATGGTTTTAATTGAATTTGCTTGTTCGCTATAGTTTGTGATAAAGAATGGCGCTTCTGTGTTCTCGGCCTGTGTATCTATCTGGGTACTGTTGGCTGCCATGTTGGTGAGGGTATTCCTATCCATATTCAGTGCATGCTGATATGCCTGATCAAGGTCTGCACCATCGTATCCCCTCGACAGGAACCTCCTCCTCATCTCTTTCGCCCTGTGGATAAAGGCCTCCAATGTGGAGCAGTTACGGCGTAATCGCAGGAACTGCCCCTTTGGAATGCCCTTAACCAGAGGGCGTGCGTGACAACTGTTATAATGAAGTAATGAATTCCTGGCATTCTCCTTTCTATAGATGTCTGATTGAATATTATACTCCATATCCACATATAAATTTAAATCTAGAAAGTAAATGTGGTTTTTATTATATGTGTGAGTAAATTTCAAGTTGAGAGTATTGTCTGCCAGGTATTCAAAGAACCTCAAAAGGTCTTCCTCCCCACCACTCCAGATCAAAATCAGGTCGTCAATGTAGCCTCTGGTTATAGCCTCTGGTTAAGGGCATTCCAAAGGGGCAGTTCCTGCGATTACGCCGTGGGACCCAAAATAGTGTTCCGTAGAGCAGCTACGCTAGGGAATCTCCTGTCACCCAGTTTGCTGAAAACTACTAATACTAACCAGAATAAACTGTCTTTCTTTCCAAAATTGATTGGATCATTTAAATGTGGGCACTGTAAGATTTGTCCCAAAATGAGGAAAGTTAAACATTTCACTGATAAACTTGAAACACGGAAATATCAGATAAAAACTTTTATGTCATGTCAGACCAATTATGTCATATACCTGTTTACAATGCGGATGTAAAAAACAGTATGTGGGGCTTACCAGCAGAGCCTTAAAAATTCGCATTCTAGAACACTTAAGGCTCATTAAGAATTCAGACATGACACATCCGGTTCCCAATCCACTTTAACAACTGTCCATTGGGTTCTGTGGACAATTTCAGTTGTTGCGCTATAGAACATGTAGTCCCTCCCCCCTCGGGGAGGGGGATAGAATCAAGCTCCTACACCAAAGGGAGGCGCACTGGATCCACACATTAAACACATTACAACCCAGTGGACTTAATGTGGATTGGGATCTACGATGTTTTTCTTTAAGAGATATATAAGAGTGTTATACGTGGAATGCAGATATGTACATATTATGGTCTTCTTAAGAAACAGAACGTCTACTGTGTATTTCTGATTTATTCTCTGCACTGTCCCTCCCTTAGCCTTTCCCCCCCCCCTCCCCCCCTCCTTCCCCCCCCCTCTTTCCCTCCCTCACATTTCTCATCCCCCCCCTCCCCTTCCATACCTCCTCCCCTCCCCTTCCCCCCTCTTCTCCCCCCCCCCCCCTTTTTCTCTCCCTTTCCCACCTACCTTCCTTGATTCACTGGTCTATAAGTCACAAATATGTTTAAATAAAGCATTAGGAAGCCCCTATATGTATGACTGACTAATAGGTACACAACATGGGTTATTGTGAATCTAGTGTTGAGTATATTCCACTTGCAGTGTTTGCAACAGCTTTTTATGTTTATTCATATACCTGGAATGTGCTGCCAAATAGTCTTATCATATTGCTACTGTGTATGTCTGAATATATAAATTAGATGCTCTCCGTGCATATAATATGTTTATAGTGAGCTGCACAGACATTAAATACTTTAATAGCATGATATTAGCTAACAGGCATATAGCACTGAAGGAGGTTAAAGTTTTAATGCCGCTTTCGCGGGCTTTTAGGTATTTAAGAGGCTGTCACCACTTCTCCCCACTCCAAGACGAAGCCCTCTGCGTAAGGGTGAAACGCGTTGAGGGGGAGATGCTGGTGTAGCCCTGGTGTGTGTCAAATAAAGTTATGTTGAACTAGTCATCTGGGAGCCGTTCATTGGACATGCGCAGTTGCGCCGCACTTCTATCCATTTTCTGACCTGCATCTCGGCGGCGGCACGCAGGAGGGAAGCGAGAAGAGCGGTCTCACAACCCAAGGAGCAGGTGAGGTTACTCTTTCCCCCTGCACCGGTTGATTAAGTGGACCCTGCTTAGCTCTCCCACGCTTACCCCAGTGTCCTCATTTATTGACCTGCCTCACACTGAAGCGCTTGACAGATTCTCTGCAGCAGGAAGAGGTGGGCCTCACTATGCAAGCTCGGATAGAGCTTGCGCCGGGCCAAAAAAAAAATTCTGGCAGCGTGCCAACACGCGCCAGCCAATCGGGAGAGGGGGGGCGGGTTTTTTTTTTTCCTTTGGAGAAAGCGCGCGCAGCGCGAGTTAAATATTGGCGAGCTGGGCCGCAAATATGTTCATTGTGGGCCGCATGCGGCCCGTGGGCCGCGAGTTTGACATGCTTGCTGTACTGTATACTGTAGGCATGCTCAGTATAAGAGTATTAAAAAAAATAGAAGACACATACTGTAGTGTACTGTATATACTGGCACTGTATACTGTAGAAGACACATAATGTATGTACAGTACTGTAATACATGTAGAATAAATGCATAGTTTTTATTTTTTTCGTGTTTATTACACAGTATACTGTTTATAAAATGTATTGTATACTGTACGGCCGGAAAACATTAGCATACTGTCTCAGGTACAGTATTCTATCCTAATCGATAACAACGGCCACTAAACTGTAGACTCCGGTACGTGGGTTTTTAAATCCGATTCAGCAATGTGCAGGCATTGTTACACAAAGCGATATTATCCATCGAAATCCCTCCTTTAGCCGCTTTCTTTTCTGAGGAAAAACAAAAAGAAAAGTTTTACTGTAATGGTCTAAAGAAGTTCCCAGCCAGTCCCACCAATAATTTTCTCGGGGGGCATCTCCTGTTCACATGCGCACGCGCCCACCGTCCATGTAATGACACGCATATGCGTTTCAAAAAGGTTCCAATGCGCATGCGCCTAGCGTTCCACCAATTGTTCAGTATCTGCAGTACAGTACTGTAGAAGCCGCTCAGCCAATGATATTGCTTACAGGAGAATCGCTTGACTTTTGAATCGCACCGATATTGATACTGTATTGTCAAAATAAAAAAAACACAGAAAATAATACGGCAACAATACTCACCATAGAATTTCCCATTCAGCTGGCGCCGGCGCCGGTCCACTGCCAGTCCAGTGTTCTTGATCATCCACGTCGATAGTTTGCAGCGGGACTAGTCCACCTGTAGTCAGCTGATGAGGCTGAAAATTGCTTAGGTACATGCAAGCTTGATCGAAACTGCATGCGAAATCCGGCTCAGGCTCAGGGTTGTCACTGATGGTGGGACTGTTATTGGAAGTCGGTGCTGGTGAATTGCTTGGCAACAATTGTCGTTTCTTAGTTGGTTTTAACACGACCCTTCACCTTTTGCCGTCTGCATGATGATAGATACAGGAAAAAGCCGGTGATACACACCAATACCCTCCAACAAATTGTGGCTCAATACGATAAAAACAGGGATCGCTACATAACATTTTCCAGCGTGCGAGGAGCTGGCGAAAATTTGTAAAATAGAACAGAAAAACCCAGGCGCTACCTGTAGATAATTAAAAGTTGGATAAGGGTGTAATAGCAACCTTGGTAGTGGGCAAAGTATCCCTCTGTTTCTTTTCCTCCTGTGACTCTAACGACCCCAAAGGAGGATCTACCCAGGATCCTTCAAAGTAAAGGCGACAGAAGAAGGGGATGGGGGAGCACTGGTGGAATAATAAAGTATGGTACAATCTGATTCAGGTGTGTATGACTCTGAAATGCTAAGGTGGGTGTTATAAATCTAAAATAGTTTCAAACACTCACACGGCCTTGTGCGAATGCTTGCGCATCAAGGTATCTTTACGTCCTCACTTCTTTTCTTTATGGATTCGATCTCTGCTTCTCGTCTGGGCTCTTCCTTTCTTTCTTTATTGGTGTGATGTCACCTTCTTTGTCCTGTAGGTTCGGTCTCCGCCTCTCGTCCGTGCTTTTTCTCTCCTTTTTCTTGTGTGCGGTATCACCCTCGGAATCAATGCATGGAAATACTGTAGGAACAGAATATGAACAAAACAAGAACAAATTCTAGGGGAACAATATAACCAGAGGTGATCTTCAAAATTGAGATATGTTACCAAACACTCAAACGGGCATGTGTAGGTGCACTCTAAGGGATGGTATCTTTGGGCTCCCAGGGGTAGTCCCACTGCTCCAAATGGCAAAACTTGACTCAGTGGCAAGTGATAAAGGGGATGGGAAAGGAGGAAGCCCATAGGGCGAAACGCGTTGCTCAAAATCCCCCAGCCAGTTTGATCTTTTGCGGCCACCGTCGGGAGCAGGACAAGGGAAGTACAGAGCTCCATCCGGACGCGGAGCAAGCTACTGCAGCACCACGAGCCCTGCTAAAGATCCCATAGAGACTGGCCTTTAACCCCATTCCACACCGCAGCTCACTGGTTGAGTAAGCGGGGGGTCTGTTGTATATCCTTGTTTTAATTGTTTAAATAAAGACTATAGCCTTTACTCGCTGGGCTCACTATTTCATTCACCATTCTGGGAGTGAGAAATCAACACTAGAGGCGGCTACCTATTTTCCATCCTAGGACGATAGAAACAACTAAAGATACCTTTCCAAGTGTGCACTCACACTTGGCCGTGTGAGTAGTAATACTTTGAATATCTTTCCCATCCCCTTTATCACTTGCCACTGAGTCAAGTTTTGCCATTTGGAGCAGTGGGACTACCCCTGGGAGCCCAAAGATACCATCCCTTAGAGTGCACCTACACATGCCGTGTGAGTGTTTGGTAACATATCTCAATTTTGAAGATCACCTCTGGTTATATTGTTCCCCTAGAATTTGTTCTTGTTTTGTTCATATTCTGTTCCTATTTCCATGCATTGATTCCGAGGGTGATACCGCACACAAGAAAAAGGAGAGAAAAAGCACGGACGAGAGGCGGAGACCGAACCTACAGGACAAAGAAGGTGACATCACACCAATAAAGAAAGAAAGGAAGAGCCCAGACGAGAAGCGTAGATCGAATCCATAAAGAAAAGAAGTGAGGACGTAAAGATACCTTGATGCGCAAGCATTCGCACAAGGCCGTGTGAGTGTTTGAAACTATTTTAGATTTATAACACCCATCTCAGCATTTCAGAGTCATACACACCTGAATCAGATTGTACCATACTTTATTATTCCACCAGTGCTCCCCCATCCCCTTCTTCTGTCGCGAAAATTTGTAAAAGTCATAGTTTTCGATAAAATACTGATAAATTTGAACAACTGTTGCCATCTTATCATCTGTTGCATTAATCGCGACCCATATCAAATACGCGTAACTTCTGTCGGGTTTTTGGAAAACGGGCTGCACTTGAACACTCATGGCGGGTGGCGGGTCTTTGGAGAATACTGTAACCGAAACTGGTCTTTGTCTTTCTTTAATATGAAAAGCCTAAATTGATACATTTTTGCAACCTCTTCCTTCAGTCTCAAGGCCAAATTACAATAACACACTGTGGTATCTTTTTTAAACGAAACACCTGCAAGTCGACACATTACTGAAGCGCATGCACATTACAATTCATGAATATCTGCCATCTGGCGGACACGCGAAGAATTGCAACCTATTAAAGCTGCAGTTTAGTCAATATCCTACATGTGTGTTTTTTTTAATAAATCAGTTCTGTAGTAAGAAAAAATACTTTTGCATTTTCTGTTTTTAAAAAAACAACTTTGAAAGACCAATTTTCTTGTATTCTATTTTAACAGCCATTTGCTAAGGCACTGCCCCTTCATGTCCTGTCACAAGCCCAGGCACACCCCTTTGTCAGCCCTGCCCTCCCTCTAGCACATGTCAGTGCAGGAGTGCTCATGAATATTCATGAGCTTCCACTGAGAGAAAGAAGCAGAAGAAAAACAGATCCCTTCACTAATTATGTCACCAAATTTTGCCTATCAATACATGGAGAACGAATTGACCTGCAGCTATACGGTTCTTTAGGTAATTAGAGATTGCACACATGAAACTATTGAAGTAAAAAAATAAATAAAAAAATTAAAAAAAGACTGAACTGCAGCTTTAAATCCGAACCATTCTCAATAAACGCATCAAACGCGCGTCAACCGCGCCTGACCCGTGGCTGAGAACGCAAAATGAATGCGGCATGCTCCAGGTGAAGTGCGTCGCATTCCAGGAAAAAGCCAGGGAAAAAACGGCGATGTGTTAGAAGATGAGCCGCAGCAGTACCTGTTTGAGTGCCCTGAACTTCCTTTGAAAAGACTGCGCTTTTATGTCCAGTGATAACATGTAATTATTAATAGAATGATGATTTAAAGCCCCTTGTACCTGGGCTGATATCGAATATGCAATTCTGAGTATAATGAATAGATCTAATATCTACTGATTGTTTAAGATGTACAGTAAAGTTAACCAATAGTTAGTATAACTATGTGTAGCTGATATCAATAAAACAATGCTTGTGATAAAAAGAATATTAAATAATAATCTAGATATTATAAACCATATATTTGAAAGTATTATGAAATAATAGAAAACTGTGAAAAAATAGAATAGAAAAAATGAAAAATCAATATTTCTCAAAAAGTGTGTGCATAAAAATAATAAAAGAAAGTCCAAGATAAAAAAACATACTTTTGAGTCCACTGATTAAATAGTCCGAATTGTTTGGTGCATAGAACAGGATACTGGCAGACTTCTTTGTGGGCACATACGACCTCCCCTCACAAACCTGCATAGAACAAAGAAAAAGCACCCGATCCTAGTGCATTATTTCTAAAAAATGAATGTAATAAATTCCAAAGCTCACAAATTAAAACTCACAAACAGAAATAGTATATAGGCATTTTATGATATAAATACTCATGCCCCAATCCGATCGCTGGAACTCCGCTCCTCTGCTCCACTCCTGGAATTTAATACATTTATTAAATTCATATTTTAGAAATAATGCACTAGGATCGGGTGCTTTTTCTTTTTCTTTGTGTGTATATATATATATATATATATATATATATATATATATATATATATATATATATATATATATATATATATATATATATATATATATATATTATAATATACCTGCCTACATCCGCATTATTAAATGTAGATTACTCCACATCAGTATAATTAAGGGTAGGGGAGAACAGTTTGATGGGAACACAACATACATTATATGCTTCTGTATTGTAAATTGGCATTATTGGTGCTGCTAAAAATGGTGTGATACTAGATTGGAAGTTTTATCGTTTTATCACATTTGAGCAAAGGTCACTTGTAAAATTGGGTCTCTTAATTATCAATGTCATTTACAGGAAATGATGTTGTGCTGTGCACAAGGCAATTTCTTCTCTGCTTTCCTTATATGGTGTTAAAAGATTGTCCTTAACATTATATTTTGCGTATTAGCTCACAATCAAAACTAATTGAAGGTACAAGAAGTTACATAAAAGTTCTGATGCATTTCACTTTATGGATTTCTTTATATTAAAAATTGTTTACACAGAAACTGTTTAATACTTCATTAGCTTTTTTCAATTCAGTTTCTTTATTGACTACAGTTTAAACACTGGCTCCTTTTTTAACTTCATCATGTTTCGATAAAGGAAGTGGTAAAGGAAATGTGTTGACGATTTTTCTGAGAAGCAAGAATTTGCACAAAGAGGAAGTTGCTACTTTTTTGGAAGACGTTTCAGCCTTGTTCAATCAAAAGAGCAATATTTTATTTAAGTCAACTTCAGGGAAGTCAAATGCAGATTCCTAAAACAAAAAGACTTTAAGGATTGTCAAAAGTACACTCCAAAGCATTTCCAGCTCCACGATTACCGAACCAACTTGAAGGGAGAATCACTTCTAAGAATAAAAAAGGTGAAGCCAATTACTATTATGAACCTACTGTAGCTGCTCGGTGAGGAACGCAGAAATGGATTTTCGAAATGTCCCAACTGGCTCAGAAGTGAACTCCTGGTCTCCTGATGCTCTCACAGAATATTTTAGAACCGTAAGTTACAATATATTTAACTGAAAGAACTGTACATCCTTAATTGTATGGAAGCAATAACTGCCCGATATGCATCCAGATATGCATGGCAAAACATTCATATTAGTGTATGGTATTTTTCTTAAAGTAATATGCACACAGATAATACAAGTAAATTCAGAATTAAATCAAATGGATCCAAATATATATTGCACATAGATAACTATATTATGTAATTGTTTATGTATGTCTATGTTTAATGTATCAGAGTTTTAGGCTGTTTTTAATACACTATATAAGAAAAGTTGTAATATTGTATTGAACACTAAGCAGGGTTTATACAGTATGTAAATTACATGTATAGGTTTATGTAAACTGCACGCTCAAACATTGTATCATATTATTATTTAAAAAAACTGTTATTCTAAATGTGAAAGAACTGGACCATCAAGTTTTTCTAAGAATCTAAAAATAAGCATAAGGGAAAATATGTATCCTGCTGAAACTGTGTGTGTATATATATATATATAACATTACTACAAATTAACTTTCACAATGTGTATTTTCCATTTTACTAGTATAAACAAAAAAATAGGTGTTTTTAGCACGTGTGTGTGTGTGTGTGTGTGTGTTATATATATATATATATATATATTACACAGTACACAAACAGAATACCTGCAACAGACTGTAGTGGTAGTGGATGCAACTAATCAGAGGTTGCATAAATAAATGTAATACTTTTTTGGATATGCTAGAGGGCTTTTTCTTTTGGGAATTTGTTTGATTGTTCCTTGTCTTTATGAGCTATATATAAATATATATATATATATATATATATATATATATATATACATAAACATATAAACATATATACATATATACATATATACATATATATATATATATATATGTATATATGTTTATATATATATATATATATATATATATATATATATATATATATATATATATATATATATTTATATATAGCTCATAAAGACAAGGAACAATCAAACAAATTCCCAAAAGAAAAAGCCCTCTAGCATATCCAAAAAAGTATTACATTTATTTATGCAACCTCTGATTAGTAGCATCCACTACCACTACAGTCTGTTGCAGGTATTCTGTTTGTGTACTGTGTAATATATATATTACATATACATGCACATATGTATATGTGTATGTATACACGTATACACGTATACACGTATACTGAGTTAAGTTATGGTGAGTAAAAAAAGTGACAAAAACCCGCCACAGCAAAGCAAATATGCAAATGTAAATACAACTGTATGCTCATCTGCATGTCTTAGGCAGGTCTGCAACCCCGCCTTTCACAATTATTACCCAGCACACAGCATTTCCACTGCAGCAAGGGATTCTGGGAAATGACATGCAAATGAACACACAGTGCCACTTTTTGCTTCAAAAACCATTTTCAACATGGTTCCCTATAAGCTTAAGCTTGCTGCATGGTCACAGCTTTGAGCACAGCCAAGATTAAGGTGCATAGCCAGAAAACCCACCCACAGACAGCTTTTTTTTTTTTTTTTTTTTTTTTTTAGCCCGGGTGGTGAAAAAAGTGATTCCACCTCAAAAATCGTGCTCATGGTCCAGTGAGACCAGGCGCTCAAAACTTGTGACAAAGTCCGCTCCGGAGAGTAGGCCAGTCCGTGCCATAGACAGTCCTTTTCAGCCGAAGTCTGGGAGTCCTGCTGTTACATGACGTCTTCCTCCGAAGAGTCCGACGTCCTTCTCGTTCCCTCCTAGTGCAGCAGGCGCCGCAGGAGGGTCCAAGACTTTAGGGTGTTCGGCTGACGCCTACTAACCCACCGCAATCTTCCCCCGAAGGGATGGCGACTACTAGCCAGCACTCAGTCTTTGCTCTCCGGAGAGAGGGGTGACGATAACCCAACAAACGAAACATCAAAAATCCATAGTGCAAGTGCTCCTGTGCGCTGTGTGATGCAGTGCAGGAAGTTCTCTGACAGACGACACAAAAAAGTGTGCACGAGTGCACGCCCGGCCCTTTGCAAGGCCAGGCGGGTGAAAAAAATAGTTGGCTTGTCCCCTCAGCGGAAGGCAATAAGGGGGGCCAAGTGCGGGAAAAATAGGGGACGGTGCAAAATTATCTGTGCTGATCAAGTGCTCGTAAGTGGAGGCCGGACGCCCAAAACGACCAACCACAGTGCAGCAAGTGATACTCCACCAGGTTTTCCATGCCTGGTGGTGCAAGATTAAAAATGCCCGGGCTACTTTGCATCCGCCCTCCCAGCCCATGACCAGAGGACCAAGTGATGCAACTAGGGCCATCCTTCACAGGACAGACCCTACACTTGATCTTAGCCAAAAGGCCGAGAAGCGATCCTTAATGGGTCTCATCAGTGTAGGGTTGATTAACTGGCTATGCAAAGAAGCTAAAGGATGGGGGTTACCATACTGAGTTAAGTTATGGTGAGTAAAAAAGTGACAAAAACCCTCCACAGCAAAGCAAATATGCAAATGTAAATACAACTGTATGCTCATCTGCATGTCTTAGGCAGGTCTGCAACCCCGCCTTTCACCATTATCACCCAGCACACAGCACTTCCACTGCAGAAAGGGATTCTGGGAAATGACATGCAAATGAGCACACAGTGCCACTTTTTGCTTCAAAAACCATTTTTAACATGGTTCCCTATAGGCTTAAGCATGCTGTATGGTCACAGCTTTGAGCACAGCCAAGGTTAAGGTGCATAGCCAGAAAACCCACCCACAGACAGCTATTTCTTTTTTTTTTTTATTTAAAATTTTTATTAACGTTCACATTATAAACAATCAGTAAGTATCACTTTACAGAAAGTAATAAACAGAACACATCACAATACATTTCTTATATTGCTGAGAGAGAAAAAAAACCAATACAAAGGCAAAAAAAGAAACCATTACTTCAAGATTCTTTCATCTCATTCTTACAACCCAAACCTTAAAACTCAACGCCTTTCTCCGATCTCTAGTACTGTGATCATCTTTTTTAATTCTTCCTCCATACGTTCCAAACCTCTCTTACTTTTCTCTAACTGGAATCCATTCCTCACATCAGTTTCACACGCATTCCTTACAGCTTTCACGTCCCAATATTTCCGCCCAAATCTCCACCCTAGTCGTTTGTGCAAAACCTCTTCCTTTGTGAGCCCTACTTCATCTTTTCCCTGGGTGCTCCTTCCCTTTCTATCTCCCGCTGAATTTGCCTCTTTTGCCTGTGCAATCCCTTTTTGGCCTGCCTTTTCATCACTTTCGCTCCCACTTACTCCGCTTACACTTCTCTGTATTTTAGTTCCCTCCATGCTTATCTGTTTTTTTTGTGAGGACGAGCTATTGCTCTCGCTACTCTCCTTCTCCCTCACCTCTCCCCTAGCCTCTTTTATTTTAACCCACTGCACATGCTCCTTTTTTAGTTCTTCATATTGCTCTTTTGTCAGCTGTTTTCTTTGGTACATCATTTTTTCTAATCTTTCTATTATCTGTTCCTCACTACTCCCCCCATGCTGCTTCCGAAAAATACCCACCCAAAATAAAACATCTCCCACTGCGTCCTCAAAATGTTCCATTTTCTCTTTTAGGGTTACTTTCCCTGATACTTTCCCAACTTTACCCTCTACACCTTCCTCTCTATGCTCCACTTTACTTTGGCTATCCTTATCTTCCTTTGTTTCTATCCCTTGCAGGTTTTTACGCTTTTGAGCTTTTTTCCCTCCTATTTCCATTTCCTCCTCCAAAACATCTTGGGGACCTTCCCTCACCCTCTGTGCATCTTGAAACTCCATATTTTCCACCCAGCTAGGTTTCACCACACTCAATGACCGTATTTCCCCCTCCCCCGCATCTTTCTGATGGACTGCTCCCGTCTCCCCCCCTCCCCCCACCTCCGGTTTCTGGGTCAAGGAGTCCAGGAAGAAATCTTCCTCTTTTTTCTCCAAGATATCGCTTGTAGAACCCGCCAAAGTTTCTTCAATTTCTTCTCCTGAAGTTTCCTCAACTACAGTAATCTCCTGAAATCCCTCTACATTAGCAGACTCTTGTGTACACTCCATTTCAGTCCCAATTTTAGCAACCTGAGCATAACTTTTTTTCGAGCATTGTCGTGCAAAGTGTCCAAACTCACCACACAGGTCGCACTTTTTTGGAATGTCACAATCCGCAGCAAAATGTCCCTCTTTCCCACAGTTCCTGCAAACCACCAGAGTTTTTTCACAATGTTCTTTAGTATGTCCGTACTGGTAGCACTTCCTGCAGTAGGTGGGTTGGCCGAAATAACTCAAAAAACCCTGATTCCCTCCGATACTGAAAGTTGAAGGTGGATGAGCCACACCCCCGACTCCATCTGGGTCAGGTTTAAGCCTAATCCAAAATCTCCTCTTGCTGTTGTAGATCCTGTAGGCGTTCTTTAATTCAGTTCCACCTTTAACACTTGTACTGTATCGCCTCAAGAACATCACCAGGTCTTCTTTCGGTACGAACGGGTTGTACATGTGTACCGTCACCACTTTCTCGTCCATCTGGAAGCTCGGAATCACTTTAATTCCTCGCATATTCGGGTCTTCCGCCATCCTTTTAACCTTGTCATAGAGATTCAGGCATTCTCCTTCCATATGAAGCGTCACATCATAGATTCCCTGCCGTGCGAAATCCTGTAGACAGAACACCTTTTCTGCGACCATACCAGCTTTCCACAGCACCTCCTCGACGATGAACTTCAATCCAATTCGATCTCTTTCCTCTGCATCGATCTCAAAACGAACGGTATTCTTGAGATGCGCGCCTGTCACCATCTTTCTTCTTTCGCCTTCCTAGGAAGCTCGGGATGGCGTGCCCCCCTAATAGCAGGGCCAAGGGGGCACAGTCCCAGCTACACAGCTGTTTTGACCTTAATGGGTCTCATCAGTGTGGGGTTTATTAACTGGCTATGCAAAGAAGCTAAAGGATGGGGGTTACCATACTGAGTTAAGTTATGGTGAGAAAAAAAGTGACAAAAACCCGCCACAGCAAAGCAAATATGCAAATGTAAATACAACTGTATGCTCATCTGCATGTCTTAGGCAGGTCTGCAACCCCGCTTTTCACCATTATTACCCAGCACACAGCACTTCCACTGCAGCAAGGGATTCTGGGAAATGACATGCAAATGAGCACACAGTGCCACTTTTTGCTTCAAAAAACATTTTTAACATGGTTCCCTATAGGCTTAAGCTTGCTGCATGGTCACAGCTTTGAGCACAGCCAAGGTTAAGGTGTATAGCCAGAAAACCCACCCACAGACAGCTGTTTCGACCTTAATGGGTCTCATCAGTGTGGGGTTGATTAACTGGCTATGCAAAGAAGCTAAAGGATGGGGTTACCATACTGAGTTAAGTTATGGTGAGTAAACAAAGTGACAAAAACCCTCCACAGCAAAGAAAATATGCAAATGTAAATACAACTGTATGCTCATCTGCATGTCATAGGCAGGTCTGCAACCACACCTTTCACCATTATCACCCAGTACACCGCACTTCCACTGCAGCAAGGGATTCTGGGAAATGACATGCAAATGAGCACACAGTGCCACTTTTTGCTTCAAAACCCATTTTTAACATGGTTCCCTATAGGCTTAAGCTTGCTGCATGGTCAAAGCTTTGAGCACAGCCAGTGTTAAGATGCATACCCAGTAAAACCACCCACTTTTTTTTTTTTTAAGTTTTATTAATGATTCACTTAATTACAACCAGTAATAAACAGGAAACATCACAATACATTCCTTGCATTGCCAGAAAAACCACAAAACAACACAATACCTAAACATGAATTACTTCCCAAGTCCTACACTATGCTTTTCGTACTTTCTCCAGAACATACACATCTACTTACTTCTTTTATCCCAACAACTTCTCTAAGAAAACACTGATATTACACGTATCACAACTTTTCACTAATTTTCTTACTTCCTCTAAAGACACTTTTGCTTTTTGAAAATCTTCTCTCAACGAATCCGTATTTGTAGCATCTGACGCTACTGAGATACCTGCCTGCCAATTTAAACTTTCTATCAGCCGTTTTACATACCGCTGCCTCTTCTGACTTTCTAAACCCTTCATAATTTCTAACTTTCTCCTCGCCAGGTTCTCCTCCTTACTTTCTCCTTCTCCCCCTTCACCCCCACTCTTTTGGCCTGCCTTTTCTTCACTCTCATTCCCACTTACTCCACTTACACTTCTTGGTATTTTAGTTCCCTCCACGCTTATCTGACTTTTTTGTGAGGACGAGCTATTACTCATCACACTACTCTCTTTCTCCCTCACCTCTCCCCTAGCCTTTTTTATTTTAACCCACTGTACATGCTCCTTTTTTAATTCTTCATATTGCTCTTTTGTCAGTTGTTTTCTTTGGTACATCATTTTTTCCAATCTTTCTATTATCTGTTCATCACTACTACCCCCATGCTTCTTCCGGAAAATACCCACCCAAAACAGAACATCTCCCACTGCGTTCTCAAAATGTTCCATTTTCTCTTTAAGGGTTACCTTCCCTGATACTTTTCCAAGTTTACCCTCTACACCCTTCTCTCTAGGCTCCACTTTACTCTGGCTATCCTTATCTTCCTTTGTTTCTATCCCTTGCGAAGTCTCGTTTTTGCTTCCACTAACAACAAACCCTTTACACTTACTCTTTCCCTCTTTCCCTCTTTCCCTTTTCCACTCGCACCACAAAGGCCTGCCTTCTCCTCTGTTTCTTGCGCTTCCCTATCTAACTTCTTATTTTCCTCTTTTCCTTTACTCACGGTCTGTTCCTCTTCCCCACTCCCGTCAATACTGGACAAATCCAGCGCACAAAACTTTGACTTCATCACCCTATCTTGCCGTAGCTCACTCTTCCCCTCCCCTTCAACTGCACAAACATCATTGTCACTTTGTAAACTATGTTTTTGCGCCCCTTTCTTGGGTCCGGTCGTATCCATTATTTCCACTTCCACCTCCCCGTCTATTGGGCCACTCTCTACCATTTCTTCCCTTCTTAAATCCTCCTCATACATTGCTGTTATAGCCGGATCAAGCCCTCCCTTTTGGGAACTCTCCATCTCACAAATTCCCAGACCCTCCACTGTCTCTTCCTCTTCTTCTAGCACAATGCCCCCTTTTGCTGCCTGGGCATATGTCCTTTTTGTGCACTGCCATGCCAAGTGTCCTTCCTCTCCGCATAGATGGCATCTCTTAGGGACTTCACAGTTGGCTGCAGTATGTCCCTCTTCCCCACAATTATGGCACACAATTCCCATTTTCGTGCAACCCTCCTTTGTATGTCCATAAGAGTGGCAATGCCTGCAATATAGAGGCTGTCCCGGGTAAAACAAAAATCCTCTGTCTCCTCTGATATTGAACATGGCCGGTGGGTGTGTCACTCCTCCCGCACATGATGGATCCCGTCTGAACCGTACCCAGAAACGTCTCTTCCCGTTGAACATGCCATACGGGTTTTTAAGTTCTTCACCTCCTCTGATCATTTCACAATACCGTTTCAAAAAAGTCACAATCTCCTCTTTCCTTGCATACGGATTGTACATGTGAAGTACAAGTGGTCTCTCCTCCAGCATAAAAGTTGGCATTACCTTGATGCCATGTAAGATCGGGTCACCAGACTTCTCCTTGCACTTTTCAAAACTGCACCAAACATCCGCTTCTTGATGACAGGTCAGGTCATAAATCCCCTGTGCAGGGAAATCCTGAAGGCAGAAGATCCTCTCAGCGTCCAGACCGATCAATTGCTTCAGCACCTTCTCCACTATCCACAGCAGGTTCACTCGACTTCTCTCGGTCTCCTCGATCAGGAACCGAATGGAATTGCGCATTCCAGCTTGCGACGTCATCTCTGCTCTCCCAAGCTCAGGTGCGGCACCCCAAAAGCAGTAAAGGCGATGTCCCAGGGCAAAGGTGCCGGCCCCTAATTTCCACATCTGCTCGCTCAGAACCGCTCGCTCAGGATCACTCCTCTTAGCTCGAGATGGCGTGCCCCCCCAAAAGCAGCAGGAGTCTTTAGTCCCCGAAGGGACGATGACTCAAGGCCAAGGGGACACAGACTCAGCTACACAGCTGTTTCAACCTTGATGGGTATCATCAGTGTGAGGTTGGTTATACTGGCTATGCAAAAATGAAGTAAGGATAGGTTTTACCATACTTAGTTAAGTTATGGTGGGTAAAAAAGGTGACAAAAACCCTCCATAGCAAAGCATATAGTATATGCTTTGCAGTGGAGGGTTTTGTCACTTTTTTTACCCACCATAAAAGAGAGTGTGTGTGTGCGTGTGCGTGTGTGCGCGTGTGTCAGGTCAGTAATGGTCAGGTCAGGTGTGTAATCTGAGGAAAGGACAACTGGTCCTGAAACTTTGCATTTATGCCTGCTCTTATGATTTGAATACAGAGTAAGTTTACTTCTTACATTCAAGACTCCTGTGTTCTTCTTCCATTGCACAAACTTTCACACATGATAGTTGATTAGTGCTGACTACACCCTTTGTTTTGATCTGTGACTTTCAAACCAGATACCCTTTGCCAGAATGCCCTCCGTTCAAGTCCCACTGCATTAGCATACAATATAACATGTGAACCACATTTTATCTCATTGTTGCTTTATGCTGCCTCACTATCTCAGAATACTTGAAATAACGGATGTGAAATGTTAGGGAAAATAATAAAGATGATTACTTTACACGGTTGCGCAGAGGAGGTTAAATCAACACCATGCACAATTTTGTTCATTTGTGTCAGCTTGGTGAGCTGGTAAATAGAGCAATCAAATGATTTATGGAAAAGTTATAGGAGACACATTTTGTAATGGGATGTACCAAATTTTGCATACTCTGCCATTGCGAAGCAGTGTAAAACTCTGGCTGTCAGATACAGTATATGAGTTACTGTACATTTAATTTAGATACAGGTAGCAAATAGTATGTCTGAATGCATTTCACTGCTGGATAGGTTAAAGCATTTTAGCCACTGATATCTGTTATAAGTCCCAATAAGTGATACACTGCAATATCAATCATATTGCAAATCTGATCAAATATTATTTTTTCAATATGGGCTTATTATTAGGTTCATTACAATATATGAGTAATGAATACTCATTGCTTTTTAACACCAGCTGTTTTACTGTTTTTTGGGAAGTGTTAAAATAAAAATATGTAAAATTATATGATTTATGGACAATTTAGTGATTTGTCAGCAAACACCTCAAATTCACAAAACTGTGAACAGAAAAACGTATGACTAAATAAATCCCTCAGTGTCAGTAGGGAAAAACTGTCTGTTAAGTCCTAAACACATTCACTAAAAGCCCCAGTGTCAAGAGACAATGATTCAGTTCAGTTTACAGATGTAGCAAGACTTAGGTCTGTAATATAGAGCGCGCTGTCGCGCTACCGTGCGTGCGCGTGTCAATTACAATTGACTGTGTGAGGCTGACGTTGATACAGTCGAGACGCGTGCGTGCACGGCCGTAACTGGTGGCGCAGCAGACCAGCAAAAATATAAGAGAGTGTATTTTCGCGCTGTTGCCGCACCACGTGACACAATAAACCAATCACAGCGTGGCCTAGTGCTGTGATGTCATAACCACGGCCCTTAGCTACGCGCATCACCGCTTATCCTCTACAAATAAAACACCCATGCCACGTGCATGCGCAAAGCCGTGCACGCCCCCGCACAAGCACCAACGTGCAGTATATTACAAGCCTTACTGTCACGTGATCACTGAAGGGGTCCCATTCAGAAGCATGGACCCATCGCAGCTCAATCATGGCAAATACAGTATCCGGGGCCGCCGACTTTTGCTATTTCGTCCGCAACTCCAGGTACGGTAAGTCTTGCAGTTCCATTGCTTTTCTCTCTCTAGGAAGGACATTTATTTTCTGCTGTGCAAAATGTACTTCAATCATCCTAAGTGCCATTATAGAGCTTAACATTGATCATCGATTACACACAACTAATACAAACTACTGGTGGATAAATATTTTGAGATTACTGATACAGCAACATTCTCCTGTTTCCCCAATGATTTTTTTCATGTCTATTTTTGGACATCTTTTTGGAAAATAGTCCTTCTTGGTGCTGATCTCCACCGGTCGGTGCACAGTGCAATATGTGATTTGAAAATATAAATAAGAAAAACAGTGTATAGTGTCATTCAAATAACAGAATCTCTCTAACATCCAAATGTGAAAGGATATTTGGTGAGAATATTCCAATGTTGAGGACACCATATATGATTAGATTACCAACAGTGCTGGCAGCAATACTTGTAAAACACCCTTAGGCTACACTTATAGTGACGGTGACGCGACCGTCAGGCGACGGTCCCTGGAAAATCAAATAGAGATGACTTCCAGCGATCGCGACCAATCCGTCGCGTTGCGCTTACTATAAGCGCACGCGACGGCGGCAATGCATTTGTTTTCCTGGGACATCGCCATCGCCGGCACTATAAGCACAGCCTTAGTGTGGGGGGTTATGCTAAGACCGTAACCCCTTTATAGCATGCAGTGCTAGTATATATAACTCACTGTGTTCTTACAATAGATACACACTCACAATGCTAGTGTGTCTAGGTATGATTCAAGTCAGTTCAATTCCTTTTCTCTCTCTAGGAAGGACATTTATTTTCTGATGTGCAAATGTACTTCAATCATCCTAAGTGCCATTACAGAGCTTAACATTGATCATCAATTACACACAACCAATACAAACTACTGGTAGATAATTATTTCGAGACTACTGATACAGCAACATTCCCCTGTTTCCCGAGGATTTTTTTCATGTCTACTTTTGGACATCTTTCAACTTTACAACAAGTTAAGAAATTCCTAATGATCAATGATGTGTGTGTTCATGTACAAAATCTTGTGCGGGTGTTTCATTGAGTTTATGCTAGTTATGCATTACCTGTGTATGCCATAACTACATCTTTTATTTCTTCTTTACAGCTGAACTTTAAAGATTGTGAAAAGTTTGTCAGAAAGAATGGCATCAGTGGAAAAAGATTTTTGGTAAGCATTTAAAAATCGGCTTCATTATAAAACTGGTAAATGTGCACGTTTATCTCGGGGGAGGAATTCAAGCCCAGAACTAATTGCAATAATATCCAGGGCTGATTAGTATATTGTGGCTACTACTAAGTTATTGTACAATGAAATACAGACCTGCAAATACCAGGTTATTCTTTATTTAAAAAAAACTAGGACGAATTGTGGGGGGGGGGGGGGGGGGAGAGGAGGGGTTGCCCTTCATATGCAGAATATAAAAAGCTACATTAATGCAACAGACCGTAATAAAGGTTAAAACTATTTGAGTAACTCTAGAATCTGTAGATCAGGACACAAACCAGTTCTCCAAAATTGCCAGATTTTAAAACATTTTGGAGTACAAGGGCCACAAGCTTGTATTAGGAGAGTCTAATATCCACATCAAGGACCAATGCTGCCAGTTGGAGAGCCCTGCTGCAGAATCTAAGGTTGTTTTTTGTGTGTAGGCAATGTACAGGCATCTAAGATGGGGTTTTACTGGAGACATGACTGAGATGGTAATGAAAGGAGAGGTTACAGAAGTGGCAGTTGTTACTGCCTGCTAAAATCTTTGAAGATCATAACTGCTGCTACATCTGTAATCTTTATACAAATCTGCCAGTTGAACTGCAATGTCCCTGTTGCAGGTTCAATCAAAAGCAAGGACATCCTGCATTTCTTAAGCAAGTGGTGAGTGGTGACAAGAAAGCAATAGTATACATACTGTAATACTTAGAGCAGTGATTTTTTTAAAACTTTTTTTTTAGTTAAGGAAACCTATTATTATATTGTATTATATTGTGAAATTCTGCGGAACCCCAACCCTCTAATAGCACATCTGAGATCAGATGCATTGTAAGGAACCCCAAGCCTCTCTTATAACGTGTCTGAGATCTGATGCATTGTAAGGAACCCCAAGCCTCTTATAACGTGTCTGAGATCTGATGCATTGTAAATTCTTTTGTATTTGGTACAATTTTCAAATGAAAACTGAAAATTGTAGGGAACCCTTTAGGTATGCCCGCGGAACCCCGGTTTAAAAACACTGATTCGTGTTTTAGATGTCATTGTGGGTGATAACTTATTAGGCTTGTTGCAATGGGTAGTTGAGATGTAAAAAGGTTTCTAAATATTTGTTAAACCATGAATCCTTTGATGTATGTTTAATGTACTTGTAGCCTGGCTCACTTCTTACCTCCGGTACAGGAGAGGGAGTTGCCGGACTACTGGGGTGCCGTCGGAGCTCTGCGCCGGGTTGCGAGTGCAGGCGCTGCCATCTTGGATATCGCACATGCACAGAAGCAGCGGTGCGCATGCACAGTAGAGTGGGCTTGCGGAGGCCATCTTAGGTGGCTGTGCAAGTCACCGCGAGGGACTATATGTCCCAGAGTCCTGAGGGGGCGGGCCTACCACATGGACAGTGAGAGCCAATAGGGCTGCTAGCAGAGAATGGAAGCAGGAGAAAGTTTGGCGCGAACGGAGCGAGCGCGCCAGTTGGGAAGGAGACAGCAAGAAAAGAGGTAGTGTCCAGCATGCCAGTAGCCTCTGGACTAGGCCTGAGTTTTACTAGAACAATATTGTAGGGAAGGCCCCCGATAGGAACGCTCCCTTTTGTACTGTGTAGTGATATTGCATCAGTGACTGGATGGCCATGTGGAGCCCTGTGGCCTGGGACAAGGCCAGGGCCCTATAGACGTTTGTGAGACACTCCTGCTGGAGCTCACCCATGAGGCAGACAAGGACCCTAAGGCGTGAGGGGATTGTTGGAGGCCCCACGACATGGGACATGACTGGTCCTTTCATATCTGCTGCACCTTGGTACTGGAGTGCCCAGGAAGGTATAAGTGCACCAACGGTCCACAGGGGTAGCGCTACTTCATACACTTGGGTGGTACTGACACATTGTTATATACCTGTGAGTGTATTCCTTATTGTTGTGATTGGTTCCTGTGAAGGGTTATCCCGCCCACGCTGGGATCCTTCATAGGTGGTGGCGCTGTACCAAGAGGTCAAAAGAGCTCACCCCAGGCTCACAGCAGCAGAGGCTTAGGCCTCCTGTGAGCAACAGGTATATTCATATGGAAAGGAGGCTACATTTGGAGGCGCTGCTGAGATACAGACCTGGGGTGCCCGAGAGAGTAGTACAAAATTTAGGGAACATGTTTTTACATTCCAAGCAAGAGGTCCGCGAGTGGGCCCTCCAGTTTCACGAATCTCCCCGCCACATGGTCGCAGTGGGGGACATCCTAACCGATACACCCCCATGGGAAGTCTGAACATACCTAACGCGGTACCCCAGTTTAGCCAACGCCCGGCCCATAAGCCGAAAGTGGGATGATCATTACATCATAGTTGCTGCAGGCAACTAAATATGTGAAGAAGATGGCCCCCGGGCCCTGCATTTTCTGGAAGCCCTGCCCACGAGTTGTCCATTGATATATCCAGATCTGCCAATACCGATGGATATATATATATATATATATATATATATATTTATATATATATATAGTGCTTGACAAATCACCCAAAAATCCCCTCGCCGAACCAAAAAATCTACTCGCCACCTAGCCACGCCCCTAGTCCCGCCCCCCAAAATTACAATTAGCCCTCGTTACATGCATGTGTGTGTGAATAGTTTCCTGCACCCATTAACCAGTGTCTGGATGCCCCCGCTTCACAATATCTAAAGCAGCAATCCCGCCTGGGATCTTACCTGATCCGCAGTCCCTCAATGTCCAGGTACCATCATTCCCACAATGTTATATGTTGGAGGGGAGGTGTTCCCTACCTGTCTTCTGGGTTAGGGGGGATTCCGATTGTCTCCCGCGTGAAGCTTGAGAGTGTAGGTATATTTAAATTAAGATATATAGGGTAAACTTAGATATCCAGATCCAGAGTATGGGAGACAGACAGAGAGGAGAGAGAGACACAGACAGAGAGGAGAGAGAGAGATACACACAGACAGAGAGGAGAGAGACACACACACAGACAGAGAGGAGAGAGACACACACACAAACAGAGAGGAGAGACACACACACACAAACAGAGAGGAGAGAGAGACACACAGACAGAGAGGAGAGAGAGAGGGGAGACAGACAGAGGGGGGAGAGAGAGAGACAGACAGGGGGAGAGAGAGAGACAGAGAGAGGGGAGAGAGAGACAGAGAGAGGGGAGAGAGAGACAGAGAGAGGGGAGAGGGAGACAGAGAGAGGGGATAGGGAGACAGAGAGAGGGGAGAGGGAGACAGAGAGAGGGGAGAGGGAGACAGAGAGAGGGGAGAGAGAGACAGACATAGGGGAGAGGGAGACAGAGAGAGGGGAGAGGGAGACAGAGAGAGGGGAGAGAGAGACAGAGAGGGGATAGGGAGACAGAGAGAGGGGAGAGGGACAGAGAGAGGGGAGAGGGACAGAGAGAGGGGAGAGGGACAGAGAGAGGGGAGAGGGACAGAGAGAGGGGAGAGAGACAGAGAGAGGGGAGAAGGGAGAGAGACAGAGACAGAGAGAGGGGAGAGAGACAGAGAGAGGGGAGAGAGACAGAGACAGGGGAGAGAGACAGAGACAGAGAGAGGGGAGAGAGACAGAGAGGGGAGAGAAGAGACAGAGAGAGGGGAGAGAGACAGAGACAGAGAGAGGGGAGAGAGACAGAGACAGAGAGAGGGGAGAGAGACAGAGACAGAGACAGAGAGAGGGGAGAGAGACAGAGACAGAGAGAGGGGAGAGAGACAGAGACAGAGAGAGGGGAGAGAGACAGAGACAGAGAGAGGGGAGAGAGACAGGGAGAGAGACAGAGAGAGGGGAGAGAGACAGGGAGAGACGGAAGAGGGAGAGACGGAAGAGAGAGACAGAGAGAGGGGAGAGAGACAGAGAGAGGGGGAGAAAGAGAGAGTTCGGAGAGAGAGACAGAGGAGGCGACTGACTGATTGGGGGGGTGACTGACTGGGGGGTGACCGACTGGGGTTATTGGGTGGGGAGAGGCTGACCGACTGGGGGATTGGGTGGGGAGGGGGTGACGTACTGGGTGACTGACTGACTAGATGTGGGGTGACTGATTGGGGGGTACCTCTGGTGTCCTGCACACCCAAACACCCACTCTCTCTCATACACACACACACACTCTCCCATACACACACACACACACTCTCCCATACATACACACACACTTTCCCATACACACACACACACACTCCCATACACACACACACACACACACACTCTCCCATACACACACACACACACACACACTCTCCCATACACACACACACAAACATGGGGGGGGGGTGAGAAAGAGAGGAAAGGCCGCGACAAGCAGCACCACTGCCCGCGCGCCAATCCCCCACCTCGTGCGGGCAGCAGGAGTGCTGGGGACGGAACACCCCCGCTACCACCTCCCGTCCGGCAGGCAATGGGAGCACCGGGGATGGAGAGGAGCGATGGAGAGGAGCACGTCCACCTCGCAGAGACGAGCACCGGAATGGGGAGGAGCACCCCCGCTACAACTTCCCGGCAGGCGGGCAGTGGGAGCGCCAGGGACGGAGAGGAGCGCCGGAGACGGTGACGAGCACCCCCGCCTCGCAGGGACAAGCACCAGAACAGGGAGGAGCACCACCGCCTCGTGGGGACGAGCACCGGAATGGGGAGGAACACCCCCGCTACCACTTCCCGCCCGGCAGGCAGCGGGAGCGCCGGGGACGGAGGAGCACCTCTACTACCACCTCCCGCCTTGCGGGGACAAGCGACGGGGAGGAGCATCCCCGCTACCACCCCCCACCCGGTGGGCAGCGGGAGAGTCGGGGATGGAGGAGCGCCTAGTGGGGACGAAGAGGAGCACTTCCACAACCACCTCGCGGGGACGAGCACCAGGAAGGAGCATCCCCGCTACCACCTCCCACCCGGCGGGCAGCGGGAGCGTGGGGATGAAGAGGAGCACTTCCACTACCGCCTCGCGGGGATGAGCACCAGGGACGAGCATCCCCGCTACCATCTCCATTCCCACCCGGCGGGCAGTGGGAGCGTGGGGACGAAGAGGAGCACTTCCACTACCGCCTCGTGGGTACGAGCACCAGGGACGAGCATCCCTGCTACCACCTCCCACCCGGCCGGCAGCGGGAGCGCCGGGGATGGAGGAGCACCTCTACTACCACCTCTCGCCTCGCGGGGACGAGTGACGGGGAGGAGCATCCCCGCTACCACCTCCGACCCGGCGGGCAGCGGGAGAGCCGGGGACGGAGGAGCGCCTCGCGGGGATGAAGAGGAGCACTTCCACTACCGCCTCACGGGGACGAGCACCAGGGAGGAGCATCCCCGCTACCACCTCCCATATGGCGGGCAGCGGGAGAGCCGGGGACGGAGGAGCGCCTCGCGGGGACAGGTAAGACCACCGGGGACAGGGAGGAGCACCTCCGCTACCATCTCCCACCCGGCGAGCAGCAGGAGAGCCGGGGACGGGGAAGAGCACCCTCGCTACCACCTCGCGGGGGCCGCGGGATGCAGTTAAAGCTGAAAGGAAGGCTTATTCGCCTGTGTGGCCTTACATAGAGCCTGGCTGGGAAAAATCTTGGCAGCCCGTCAAGCCAATCAGGTTGCTGGATTTGTAAAAAAATAATAATAATAATAAAAAAAAAAAAATAATAAAAATAAAAAATTTTAATCAAAGAACCGCGTGCGCTGAGCGAGCATTAGGCGGGGTCGCCACAGGAACAAATCCGGCCACCCCTGGCGACCGGGAGACCGGATTTGTCGAGCCCTGTATATATATATATATATATATATATATATATATATATATATGTGTGTGATACGATACCGTGTGAGCGAATATCAGAGGCAGCACTCCACGAGGTTGTCAAAAAAGTTTTGTATTTAGTGGTTATTATGTCTCACTAAATACAAAACTTTTTTGGCAACCTAGTGGAGTGCTGCATCTGATATTCGCTCACACGGTATCGTATCACCTATTTGATTCATACAGGATTTGCACCCACCTTTATCTACCTTGTTCTCATCTATTCACTATATATATATATATATATATATATATATATATATATATATATATATATATATATATATATATGCAAATATAACTGTATGCTCATCTGCATGTCTTATGCAGGTCTGCAACCCCGCCTTTCCCCATTATCACCCAGCATACAGCACTTCCACTGCAGCAAGCGATTCTGGGAAATGACATGCAAATGAGCACACAGTGTCACTTTTTGCCTCAATAACCATTTTTAACATGGTTCCCTATGGGCTTAAGCTTGCTGCATGGTCACAGCTTTGAGCACAGCCAGACCTTTCCTGTGGAGGGTTTTTGTCACTTTTTTTACTCACCATAACTTAACTCAGTATTATGGTTTATATATATATATATATATATATATATATATATATATATATATATATATATATATATATATATATATATATATATATATATATATATACAGTAGCGACATCTTTTATTCGAGTAAATGCCGGCGGCATGCCGGGATCTACCCCAGCTGCCGCCAGTCAGAAACGCGCGCCGCCGCGTTTCCCCCACGCACCCCCCCTCCACATCGCGCGCAATTACCCCCCCAAAGACACCCCGAACCCGGCTTCTACTCTGCCCCTCTGCTTCCCCGCACCCCCGCTTACCTAGATTTGAACTCCAGGGGTGTCGGGGAAGCCTGGGGAAGCCGGGGAAGACGGGGAAGCCGGGCGCGCTTGTGACCGTGACGTCACAGTGCGCCGCCACGCGCCGCGGCTACCCGCTTCCCAGCCTCATTCAGCCAGCGGCATTTGCTCGAATAAGAGCTGCCGCTGCTGTATATATATATATATATATATAAATATATATATATATATATATATATATTTATATTTAAGCCATTCCTCAAAAAAAATGAATATGAGGAAGTGCAGAGCCTATATAAATGATTTAAAAGATCAGATATTAATGATGCAGGAAATCTCCATATTAAAGTCTGATGTATAGACAGAGGCATTCATGAAACCTTAATTTCATCTTAATTACAAAACAGTATGAAGGACAAAACTGAACATTACATAGTTACATAGTTACATATTAGATGAGGTTGAAAAAAGACTTCCGTCCATCAAGTTCAACCTATGCTAAATTTAGACAACAGATACTTTATCCTATATCTATACTTACTTATTGATCCAGAGGAAGGCAAACAAAAAACCCCATTAAGGGGAAAAATTAATTCCTTCCTGACTCCAAGAATTGGCAATCGTATTAATCCCTGGATCAACATTCTTCCCATGTATACTTATTTGGTATATCCCTGTATACCTTTCCCATCTAAAAAGATGTCCAACCTTTTTTTGAACAAATCTATTGTATCTGCCATCACAGTCTCCATGGGTAATGAATTCCACATTTTAACTGCCCTTACTGTAAAGAACCCTTTCCTTTGTTGCTGGTGAAATTTCCTTTCCTCCAACCTTAAGGGATGGACCCGAGTCCTTTGTACTGCCCGTGGGATGAATAGTTCTTTTGAAAGCTCCTTGTATTGTCCCTGAATATATTTGTATATAGTTATCCTATCCCCTCTTAGACTACTCTTTTCTAATGTAAATAAATCTAATTTAGCTAGCCTCTCCTCATAAGTTAGAATGTCAATCCCCTTTATTAATTTGGTGGCTCTTCTCTGCACTCTCTCTAGTTCCATAATGTCTTTTCTTAGGATTGGTGCCCAAAATTGTACTCCATATTCAAGGTGTGGTCTTACTAATGCTTTGTAAAGGGGCATAATTATGTTTACTTCCCTTCCATCCATTGCCCGTTTGATGCAAGATAAGATCTTGTTGCCTTTGCAGCTACTGCATGACATTGGGCACTATTGCTAAGCCTGCTGTCTACAGGCACTCCTAAATCCTTCTCCATCAAGGATTCCCCCAATATATCTCCATTTAATTTGTAAGTCGCCTTTTTATTCTTGCATCCCAAATGCATAACCTTACATTTATCTGTATTAAACCTCATCTGCCATTTACCTGCCCACGTTTCCAGTCTCTCCAAGTCCTTCTGAAGAGAAATTACACCCTGCTCTGATTCTATTACCTTACACAATTTAGTATCATCAGCAAAGATGGAGACTTTGCTCTCGATCCCAACCTCAAGGTCATTAATAAACATGTTAAAAAGCAGGGGTCCAGTACCGATCCCTGAGATACTCCACTCACGACTTTAGCCCAACCTGAAAAAGTTCCATTTATGACAACCCTCTGTTGTCTGTCCTTTAACCAGTTTTCAATCCAGGTGCATATATTATTACTGAGTCCAACTTTCTTTATTTTGTACACCAACCTCGTGTGTTAAACCGTATCAAAAGCCTTTGCAAAATCTAAGTAGACCACATCAACTACATTACCCTGGTCTAAATGCCTACTTACCTCCTCAAAGAAACAAATAAGGTTAGTTTGGCATGATCTATCCTTCATAAATCCATGCTGACTATTACTAATAATTTTGTTTTCCATTACTGTAGGTATTCCTGAATATTATCCCGTATTAAACCTTCAAGTAGTTTCCCTACTATTGAAGTCAGGCTTACAGGTCTGTAATTTCCCGGTTGTGATCTAGCTCCCTTTTTAAATATAGGCACCACATCTGCTTTACGCCAATCTTGTGGTACTGAGCCTGTGGAAATGGAGTCCTTGAATATTAAATGTAATGGTTTTGCTATTACTGAGCTTAACTCCTTGAGAACTGTTGGATGTATGCCATCGGGGCCAGGTGCCTTATTAACTTTAATTTTTTCAAGTCGCTTATGAACTTCTTCCTCAGTTAACCAATTGTTCATTAATATGGAGGTTGTGGCTTCCTCCTGCGGCACTACTATTGAACTTGATTCTTCCCTGGTAAACACAGAGTCAAGGAATATGTTTAATACCTCAGCTTTTTCCTTATCTCCAATAATCTGCCTACCCATCTCACACTGAAAGGGTCCTATATTTTCTTTTCTCTTTTTTTGTTATTTAGGTATTTAAAGAATTTTTTAGGGTTGACCTTACTTTCTATTGCAATCCTTTTTTCATTATTAATTTTTGCTAATTTTATTGCCCTTTTGCAATTTTTGTTACATTCCTTATAATTCTGATACGATGTCTCTGTCCCTTCTGACTTAAAGAATCTAAACGCCTTCCTCTTCTTGTCCATTTCCTCCCCTACCTGTTTATTTAGCCACATTGGTTTTGACTTATTTCTTTTATACTTATTACCCAAGGGTATACACTGATAAGTGTGCTTTTCTAACAATGTTTTAAAGACTGCCCATTTATCTTCTACATTTTTCCCTGCAAAAACATTCTACCTAGCCTAGAAATATTTCAAAGTAAGTATAAACCAACCTCACACTGATGATACCCATCAAGGTTGAAACATGTCTGTGAGTGGTTTGTACTTGCTTTGCTAGTCCCATGCTGTGTTTAAAAGCTGTGTGAACGGCGATGCATCAGCTTAAATGGGCTCCATGTGAATGGATATTCCAGGCAAAAGATTACACATTGTGTGTTCATTTGCATGTCATTTCCCAGAATCCCTTGCTGCAGTGGGAGCACTGTATGCGAGGTGATAATGGTTGAAAGGCAAGGTTGCAGACCTGTCTAAGACATGTGAATGTGCTCACAAGTAAGCACTATGAACATTAATGGCAAAATAAAGAAAAACCTGGCGCCAAATAGTCAGTGGAATGTCCTGTACTCCTCAAGGGATCCGCACACTTGCTCGACAGACCATGCAAAGAAAAGAACACAAACAAACAAAAATCATAGCGCAACACTGTAGGGTAAGCAGTACTGCACTAATACACACAAACAGTTAAGAATCCTAGCGATTATTAAAATAATTATTTATTAAAAAGAACTATGCCAAGACCGACAATGGCAAATACAAGGAACCGCAGGTCATCCGGAGCACAAAAATTGGAGCCCTACTTACATACTGTACAGCAAGGTTTAAGCTCGCATGGTAGGAACAAGTCCTAGGTAGAGATGATCTCCCTGGCAGGTGATGCCTCTGCTCCACTGCGGCTCAGACACCAGTCAGTCCTTACGATGGTAACCGGAACAGCTCCGGCCGTGGGGGCTGGTGTGCGGGGTCCACAGCTCTGCACCGCGTGTAGACACACGCCTCACTTCCTCCTACGGAGCAACAGGAAGTCTCTGCGCGCCCGCGCGCGATAGTGCCCGTTGCCTTAAAGGAACAGCTGGCAGGCTGAAGGGAAAGTTGGGCTCCAAGGCCAAATGTCCTTAAACGTCCAAAGTCAGTCAAATAGTAACTTTCCCTTCAGCCTGCCAGCTGTTCCTTTAAGGCAACGGGCACTATCGCGCGCGGGCGCGCAGAGACTTCCTGTTGCTCCGTAGGAGGAAGTGAGGCGTGTGTCTACACGCGGTGCAGAGCTGTGGACCCCGCACACCAGCCCCCACGGCCGGAGCTGTTCCGGTTACCATCGTAAGGACTGACTGGTGTCTGAGCCGCAGTGGAGCAGAGGCATCACCTGCCAGGGAGATCATCTCTACCTAGGACTTGTTCCTACCATGCGAGCTTAAACCTTGCTGTATGTAAGTAGGGCTCCAATTTTTGTGCTCCGGATGACCTGCGGTTCCTTGTATTTGCCATTGTCGGTCTTGGCATAGTTCTTTTTAATAAATAATTATTTTAATAATCGCTAGGATTCTTAACTGTTTGTGTGTATTAGTGCAGTACTGCTTACCCTACAGTGTTGCGCTATGATTTTTGTTTGTTTGTGTTCTTTTCTTTGCATGGTCTGTCAAGCAAGTGTGCGGATCCCTTGAGGAGTACAGGACATTCCACTGACTATTTGGCGCCAGGTTTTTCTTTATTTTGGTTTATTCTGTTAGTACTGGCAGTATCACCGGGCAGCCATCCTTTATTATAAGTTTTTTAATATCACACTGTGTATTACACTTTAGCGCTAGTTCACATTTTTTTTTCTTCACCATGAACATTAATGGCGCTATATAAATAAAGACATACAATACAATACAAGTGATATTCTTTATTGGCAATATGCTAACGGTGGAGGTTTTCTGCCGGCTTTTTCACTCACCATAACTTAAAATGTATGGTATATATATATATATATATATATATATATATATATATATATATATATACAGCTCAACCCTGTTATAGCGTGATCCGCTACAACGCGGATCGCTTCTAACGCGGTCTGGGCTTGGCTCCCGTTTTCAAAGTGTTTTGCATAATATACAAGCTTCACTCACACAAACACAAAGCATGACTACAACAATGGTAATACATTGTTCAATAGCATGACACAAACTTTAATAGCAGAGAGAGAACTGCATAAGTGGGAATACAGCTTTAGGCTGAAGCAGTCGCTTTTAGGACCATGGGGAAACCTTAACATTACAGACTGCTGTCTTTGCTGCCGCTCACCAAGTAGGAAAGCTGGTGGTACTGTAGTTGGAAGTGTGGGGAAAAGTGCTTTAACTATACAGTTCATCCACCTACACCGGACAGGAAAGGTCTTTAGGATAACAAGGTAGCAATTGACACTGCCCAATAATCAGGGCAGTGTAAGAGTTAAGTTATCCAGCAGCTGCTGACCTCACTAATATTGCTGAAGCAAATGCACTGCTGGCCCCTCGGGCAGAGAAGGGGTTAGCAGCCAAGGATACAGGGGGAGTTTGCACTGCACAGTTTTTAATTAATTAATTTTTAATTTATTTATTTATTTTCTTTTGTGATCCCGGTTATAACGTGGTCTGTGGACTGTGGACCCCCGAGTACCGCGTTATAACGGGGTTCCGCTATATATATATATATATATATATATAGCACAACAGAAAGAAAAAACGGAGCCAACTTAAACCATTATTTGAATAGCCACATCAACATGAAGAAAAAGACCTATACTCTTCAAAAATGGGGAAAGATAATATCCATGCACAATACAAAAATATATAAAAAATAAAATAAAATTATCAGATGTAAAGTCCAGAAAAAAAAATATATAAAAAATGTATACAAATCCTAAAAAATGCTCCAATTGCTATCCAAAAGAGTATCTGCAGCCCAAATGAAGGGAACACCACTTCCTTGAAGATATCTATAGAAACACAGAAAAAAAAGGCGCACTCATAGCGTAAAAAGGTATAACAATATTTATGGAGTAAAGGATTTAAAATGCACACTCACAAACATAGCTTAATAAAAAGCAATTTTGAGTATAACTCAGCCAGCCCGACACAGGAACCCGGTACCAGATGACTTCAGTGTCCTGTGTAGATTCACTGCAGCAGCCTCTACGGACGCCTCCGCAGCCCGGAGAACACGAGGGACGCCACCTTCCTCTCAATCCGGCGTCACACAGTGAGTACTCAGCTCCAGGTATCGCGAGAACTCAGTGACGTCAGTGGATATAGCCGGAACAAGTTCACATATGTGTATTCAGTGGACGGCTGAAATAAATGTTTCCAAAGAAACAACAAATGCTATATCTGGCTTGTGAGTGAATAATTATTAAAAATGGAACAATACACCTCCACCAAACACTCTCTACGCGTTTCGTCTCAAAAGAGACTTCATCAGGAGTAACAGTACAGGTGAGGAACATAGTATTTATAGTTAGATGAACCAATCAGAACATAGAAGACTACTAATTGCTAATCAGACACACATGGTCAATACCATGATCAAATTAACCCCCATATGTTCCAAAACACATACGGGCCAGATAGACCAATAGTACTAGAGAAAGTGACCAAATAGACAGATACAAATAATAACATACAATTTAACAAATAAATTTAAATGCATATAAGTACTAAAGCAAGATCTAATATAGAATAATAATATATTATAGCATCATTGGCTAATCATACAGTATTGTACTAATGTAATAAACAGATGTTAGTAGAGAAATATCAAAACTCCACATAATTGGGGTCAATAAATCTCCACTGGATAGTACATATAAAGAGATAATGACTAAAAGATTCAGAGAGATCAGAGTACAAGAGGGGGGAGGAAAAAAAAAGGGAGGGGAAGGAAAAAAAGGGGAAAAGAAGGGGGGAAAAGGGGGGGATGGGGGGGAATAAAATAGAGTGAAACCAAATATTGGAACAATAGCATGGAGAAGGATTTTGGATCAATGGTGGTCACGCAAGCAAAGCTGGTACAGCCATATGAAGACCATGATTGCCCCAAGTAGACTTAAGCCTATTATTGATCTACAATCTACAACATCCACCAAGACTCCTACAAGGGGAAATTTCCCCTGTGGCAGGAGTAGATGTATTACTTGTGGGCATATAAGTAAGATTCAATCTTTCAAATCTTTTGCTAATGGTTCTGTACATGAGATAAAACATTATATAAATTGTTTGAGTACCTATATTATCTATCTCATTACCTGTCGTTGCGGTCTACAATATGTGGGCCGCACGTCAAGGACTGTTAGTACCAGATTTCTCGAGCATTGTAGAAATGTGAAACATGGTCTTCAGTCACACTGCTAATCACGGCATTTTGATAGTATACACAATAAGGATCCCTGCTCTCTGTCCATCTTTGGTATCGAGGCCATTTCACCTTCCCTTTCAGATGGTGATAGGTTCAAGAAATTATGTGTCAGGGAGACCTACTGGATATATGTACTTGGTACGTTGTGTCCAGGCGGTCTCAATGATACAATAGACATCAGTAAAGTAGTCTAAATGACACCCATCATGCCTGTTGTGGGGTGCAGTGCTTTCACGGAGGTCTGGTTTGAGCGAGGTACCTCGCTCCCTTCGTGGTGGCACATGCATTACCACGATGTTGTGTTTGATTGTCCCTTTATGACAGTGGTTTAGATATGCAACTAATAACAAACAAACACATTTTATATATGGCTGTACCAGCTTTGCTTGCGTGACCACTATTGATCCTAAATCCTTCTCCATGCTATTGTTCCAATATTTGGTTTCACTCTATTTTATTCCCCCCCCCCATCCCCCCTTTTTTACCCCTTTTTTTCCTTCCCCTCCCTTTTTTTTCCCCTCCCTCCTCTTGTACTCTGATCTCTCTGAATCTTTTAGTCATTATCTCTTTATATGTACTATCCAGTGGAGATTTATTGACCCCAAATATGTGGAGTTTCGATATTTCTCTACTAGATCTTGCTTTAGTACTTATATGCATTTTAATTTATTTGTTAAATTGTATGTTATTATTTGTATCTGTCTATTTGGTCACTTTCTCTAGTACTAATGGTCTATCTGGCCCGTATGTGTTTTGGAACATATGGGGGTTAATTTGATCATGGTATTGACCATGTGTGTCTGATTAGCAATTAGTAGTCTTCTATGTTCTGATTGGTTCATCTAACTGTAAATACTATGTTCTTCACCTGTACTGTTACTCCTGATGAAGTCTCTTTTGAGACGAAACGCGTAGAGAGTGTTTGGTGGAGGTGTATTGTTCCATTTTTAATAATTATTGACTCACAAGCCAAATATAGCATTTGTTGTTTCTTTGGAAACATTTATCTCAGCCGTCCACTGAATACACGTATGTGAACTTGTTCCGGCTATATCCACTGACGTCACTGAGTTCTCGCGATACCTTGAGCTGAGTACTCACTGTGTGACGCCGGATTGAGAGGAAGGTGGCGTCCCTCGTGTTCTCCGGGCTGCGGAGGCGTCCATAGAGGCTGCTGCAGTGAATCTACACCGGACACTGAAGTCATCTGGTACCGGGTTCCTGTGTCGGGCTGGCTGAGTTATACTCAAAATTGCTTTTTATTAAGCTATGTTTGTGAGTGTGCATTTTAAATCCTTTACTCCATAAATATTGTTATACCTTTTTACGCTATGAGTGCGCCTGTTTTTTTCTGTTTATATATATATATATATATATATATATATATATATATATATATATATATATATATATATAGCGGAACCCCGTTATAACGCGGTTCATTGTAACATCACCGGAAGAAGAGATCAGTGTATCTCTAAAGCTCGCACAAATAAAAGCATTTCGTTAGCCACAGAACGGTATCATCTATTTATTTTTTGATTATTGAAGCTCGGCTAACACGGTACTGATATATATATTTTTTTTTTTTCCCAACACAAGTTGATTCTTTTTATCTGTATCTATCTTGAATGGATTGCACATCATGACCAAGATGATAAATATGATATTTTTTTGTTTAAAAAAATATATTTTTATTTCATATTGTACCAGATTTTATTTCACTATCTTCATTCTTTCATTAAATAATTTTTTCCCCCTGTATTCCCTGAGTACATTGTACCAGATATGTATACATATGTATTCAGACAGAAAATAGCAAGATTATTTACGCCTACATTTTTCAGGGCTGAATGTAAAAGGTACAGTAAATGCCATCATTGACACCGCAAAACTACAACCTATCATAATAATAACCCCCAAAAGTATATATTTTATGAATGTACATGCCCCAAGGAATTCAAACACGGGTAGCATTTCTTTCCTCACAAACATTTCTAGCCGGGAATCTTTGTTGAAAACATCATGACAAAAGGTTGAAGACCACTACCTTTAGACTTTGCTTAAAACTTTCTTGTACCATCTTAGTGAAATCATAGAATGGAGTACTAAACGTTATCGCCCTGGATTTCCAGAGTACACAGAAACCAAATATGTATACAGCAGGTTTTATATACTGTTTTTGGCTATTAGAGGCCCCAAATTAGTAAGACTGTGTAATGCCCTTTACACCTGAATTTCTCAGTGATGAACGCATACTGTAAGGTGAACACAATTATTGGCAAGATAAAAACTACCCTAAAGTATAAAAATATCCCCAGGAAAGTATATATTTTTGAAAAATATTTAGCTGAAAATTTAGACATGGGTAACCCATTTCCTCCAAAACAATATCTCGCCGTGAACTTACGCTGAAAACTGTTTTGTTTTCATTTTCCCATAGATTTACACTACATTAGCTTCAAATTTGGCATTAAAATTCCTAACAAAAGCTCAGTGTAATCATAGGAATTAATACTAAATGTTATCACCATTCGTCACCTGACCACACTGATGTGGAAAGATTTGCATAAAAAACATACTGGGGCTTATGCAGAGAGGAACGGTAAAAAAGTTTAAAATGGCTTTAAAATAGCCACAGATTTGCCGTTAGTGAAGGTGTTATGCAGAGAACGCCGTTAACTCATTTCGGCAAAAAACTGCAAATTGCCAACTTTTCCTGGCTATTTGAAACTCGCCATACTAATGCACATATTGGCGTGTTCCAGCGATTCGGAGCTTCTGGAATACCACGCTATATTAGCATGGCGAGTTTCAGGTTCTCGCCACGAGTTTGGCGAGTTTTACAGCTCTGAAAATTTTTCAGAGCACTTTTAAAAATCGCGCCATTTTCTCCCGAGTTTAAGGATTTCTGGCTAGTTTTTTCGCCACAAGATGGCGCTATTTCCTTATCTATGCTCTCTGCATGAGCCCCACTGTTTTAGTAAATCACAAAGCGCAACATTGGAGTAACCCTTCTTCTTCAGCATGCTTGGTGCTGTGTGAAGGGTGAGTGGAGACACTCCTTGTGATAATCACAAATATGGCTTTACTAAAGTAAGCCCCAAAATCACACAGGGGAATTACCCCCTATTGAGTTTGAGAGTTACCCTAATAATACGATCCTTGTGATCTTTGCAAGATGGTGACAATGGTGTTACAACCCCATTTTGTTCAGTGGGGAGGGATACTCTCCATGATCATGTAATGATCATGGGAATGGGATCACTGAAATAACCCTTGAAATCAAAAGAAGGAAGAACCCCTATTGATTTTGGGGACTGTGTGACCTCAAACATTCAAAGCAATATGCAGTACAGTAAACAAATATAAAAGCATTTAGATAGAAACTAAGAATTTCACAGTAGACTAGAACCACTTGGTCCACTTTGTCTGACCATTTTCCTATCTGCTGTAAAACCTCAGACCCTATTTGAACCTTGGCTTTCTTTCATATTTAGGATAATCTTGTGTCAATCCCAAGGATGTTTGGATTCCCTTACTGTATTATCCTCTAGCAGGTGTGTTGGGAAGCAATTCCATGAATCTACCACCCTTTCCGTGAAGAAGTACGTCCTCATATTTTCCCTTAACATGCCACCCTCCAGCTTCAGAGAATGACCTTATTCTAGCACTCATTTTTCTTTGGAATATGCTCTCCTCCTGTGACTTGTTGAATCCCTTTACATACAGTATTTGAAAGTGTCTATTGTATCCCCCTCTCCATTTTATCCTCTAAACTGTACATAATGTCCTATTGTCTTTCCTGATAAGCTTATGCTGTAGATCATGCACCATTTTAGTAGCCCTTTTTGCATATTCTCCGATTTATTCACATCATTCTGGAGATATTTGGTCTTCAGAATTGAACACAGTGCTCTACAGTAGATGTGGTCTCACAGATTATCTATAAAGTGGCATCACCATACTTGTCTTTCAACTGCTAATACCTCTCAATATACAACCACACAGCCTGCTGGCTTTTCGCATTGCTTGCCTACTTTTAAATCTGCTGAAATTATGACTTCCAGGTCCCCTTCCCATATAGTAGTTAAGATTATAATGCCATTGTCACGGTAGCTTATGACAAGATATAATGAACACCAAATATCTGGGTTGAACTTAACGAGGCTTAGATACAGTATAATAAAATATAATTTATTCCTTAAAAAGGTGAACACAGCAATATAGTACAATTAACAGACAAGAAGGTAACACTTACTTAGGGTTGGGGAATGGAGAAGTATCAGCTAGCAATTCTCCAGCAATCCGGTGAAATTCAAGATGGTATCAGAAGAAGAACTAAAAACTGTAGGGTTGACACAGTTTATATACCTGTGTAACCCTATTCTTAACATTGAATACAGACTATTGGTGAACAATTTACTGTATCCAATCCCTAACGTGGAGACACAGATAAACCCATGCCCCCCAGCTAATTAGCCCATGTGTACTGGGACTCTATGTGTAGCCCCATAATTAAATCAGGGGCAACGACCAGTCTACCAAATGAAATATCTGCATTGTTTGTAGGTGTAGACATAACACTTACAAACCACTCCAGTTTGATGATTCTCCACCCTCAGGTAACAATTAGAGTGGCAGAGTCTGCTGATTAGTACTTGGCCGATTGATTAGTACTTAGTGTAAACAATCAGGCAGTTAACTTTTGATCACAGTGCTTAGGCTCAATCAGCCGGCTGCCCTTCATGACCTATTAGCATAGCAGATGGAGTCTGCATTGTCAGAGCAGATCCAAAATACCATACATATATACTTTAATATCTACACATATTAATAAGTTCCATTCTGGTGGGCTCGGTGGGTCGAAATTTGCCAGTTCTTAATGCCTACAGTGACTCCACACATTGGCCAAATATCAACTCTCTGCGACCTCCAGAACTGGAGATACAGAAATGCACTTTAAAACATTAAAATACAGGATTATAATGAAACATGGGAACAGGGGAACATACAGTTTCCTGACATGACAAGGTGTAAGCCACATTCCTGGACTGCAGTCCAGTTAACCCCTTGCCTCCCTGGTGAGGTCAAGGGGTGGCCATATGGGGTGCAACCCCTTTAATACCGAGCCAACCCCCTCTCCCTCTACACCTTCCCTTCTTAATGGGTGACCTGTGGCCCACTGGCCCTAACGGGGAGTGGGGCACTGCTGGCACCCTTAACGAACTCAGTCTCAGAGGGATAGTCCTGACGTGAAAGTCCATCAGCATTGCTGTTTTCACTACCCTTTTGTGCTGAATAGTAAACTCAAACTCTTGCAAGGCCAAGTTCCAACTTAGCAACTTGGCATTCTCCCCTGATGCCCTCTGCAGCCATCTCAGGGGGCTGTGGTCTGTGATGACCGTGAAAGCCCTTCCATACACATAGGGCTGGAGTTTTTTAAGTGCCCACACAATGGCCAAGCACTCTTTCTCAATGGTGGCATAGGCCACTTCTCTGGGGAGTAGTTTTCAGCTGAGGTACACCACAGGGTGCTCTCTACCGTCGTCCCCCACTTGGCTCAACACAGCCCCAATGCCATAGTCCGAGGCATCAGTCTGTATGAGGAAATGTTTGGTATAGTCTGGGGCAGCCAGTATGGGGGCCCCAGAAAGTGCAGTTTTCAGTGCCTGGAAAGCAGTTTCACAGGCAGGAGTCCAGGTGATAAGCACAGGCAGTTGCTTCTTAGTCAAATCAGTCAGGGGTTTGGCCACGGCGCTTTACTGTGGGACAAACTTCCTATAGTACCCTGCGGTGCCCAAAAATGCCATGACCTGTTTCTTGGTTTTTGGAACAGGTCACTGAACTATGGCTTCTACCTTAGCTGGCTCTAGTTTGAGGTGCCCTCCACCCACCCTGTGCCCTAGGTACAGGACCTCTGCCATCCCTACCATACACTTAGTGGGTTTCAAGCTAAGCCCAGCCTCCCTGATCCTATCCAGCACCGCAGCTACATGTCCTAAGTGGGAGTCCCAGGAATTACTAAAGACAGCAATGTCATCTAAGTAAGCCCTGGCATAGCTCTGTATCCCTTCCAGTAACCTATTGACCAGGCGTTGGAAGGTAGCCGGGGCATTCTTCATCCCAAATGGCATCACCAAAAACTCATAGAGGCCACTTGGAGTGATGAATGCTGACTTCTCCCTAGCCTCCAGGTTCAGTGGGATTTGCCAATAGCCTTTGCTCAAATCCATGGTGGTCAGAAACCTTGCCGCCGCGAGTTCATCTAGTAACTCATCCATGCGGGGCATGGGATAGGCATCTGACACCGTCCCAGCGTTGAGCAAGCGGTAGTCCACACAAAACCGGGTGGTCTTGTCCTTCTTAGGGACTAGAACTACCGGGCTTGCCCAAGGACTCTGGGACGGAGTAATTACCCCTAGGGTCAGCATCTCATCTATCTCCCTCTCCATACTGGTCTTGACCTCTGCTGACACTCTATAAGCGTACTTATGCAGAGGCTGCTGGTCCCCAGTGTGTACTGGGTGTTTGGTGAGATGTGTGGTCCCTGGCATGTCAGTGAAGAGGGCCCTAAACTTAGCTAGCATGTACCTGGCTTCTACCTGCTGCCTTGCACTCAACTGTGCCTCTATCTCTACCTGCTCCACAGTGTTTACCTGCCTAGCCTCCCCTAGGAGATCAGGCAGAGCATTGCTCGCCGGATCCTCCAGCAGTGGGCTACAAATGGCCATTACTGCTCCCATACTCGGTGCTCTGTATTCTTTCAGCATATTGATGTGATATGTCTTATGCTTCTCAAGCTCTACCTGTACAATGTAGTTGTACTCATTCACCTTTCGGATAACCGGGTACAGTCCCGACCAGGCAGCCATCAACTTGTTCTCCCGAGTAGGTTTGAGAACAAGCACCTGCTGTCCTTGGATGAATTCTCTGCTACGGGCATTCCGGTCATACCATTGCTTTTGCTTGGTCTGAGCGGCCCTGAGGTGGTCCTGGGCCACCCCCATGAGCATCTCTAACCGGTCTCGGAGATCTACTACATACTGATCACTGAAGCATCAGTAGCAGTAGCCTCCCCTTCCCATCCCTCATGGATTAGGTCCAGAGGTCCACGTATCCTGCGGCCATATAGTAGCTCGAAGTGGGAGAAGCCTGTAGATTCCTGCGGTACCTCTCGGTAGGCAAACAGAAAGTGCTGTAAATGAATCTCCCAGTCTTTCCCCTCCACCTCTATAAAGGTCCAAAGCATCTGCTTCAGGGTACCGTTAAACCTCTCACATAATCCGTTTGTCTGGGGATGGTAAGGGGTAGTGCGCCGGTGCTGTACACCGCATGCATCCCAGAGACAATGTAACAGTTCACTCATGAACTGCGACCCCTGATCGGTTAGGACCTGACTAGGGAAACCTACCCTAGAAAAAATGTTCAGCAAAGCTGCTGCCACTGTCTTAGCATCTATGGTGCAAAGCGCTACCGCCTTAGGTTACCGGGTGGCAAAAACCACCACCGTGAGGATGTAGCTCTTCCCTGACCTGCTAGGAATAATAAGGGGTCCTACAAGATCCATTGCTACTTTCTGGAAGGGTTCCCCTATTATCGGTGGGGTTTCAGGGGTGCCTTCAAACGGTCGCCCGCCTTACCCACTCGCTGGCAGGCATCACAAGAGTGGCAGAAAGTGCCTACATCTCGAGATGCCCCCGGCCAGTAGTAACGCTGTAATAACCGGGCTCGCATTCTGTTGACCCCCTGATGTCCCGCTAACGAAATAGAGTGAGCTACCCGTAACAGTTTCTGTCGGTACCCCTGGGGCACTACTAGCTGTCGCTTACCGGTCAATCCCTTCTCTATCCCTGGGTTCCCTTCTTCTCTATACAGGAGTCCCTTATACCATAGGCAGTGCTCAGTGCCTTCCCCTGCCTGAGATTCGGACGCCCGAAGTCTCACGCCGGCCAGGGTAGGATCTGTCTTCACTGCCTCCCTAAACTGGGCTCCTAAGTCTGGCCACCCCCAGTCATGTCATTGTCCGGAGAATGGGGAAGGGTGAGGGGGAACAGTAAGTCAGTCTGTGGTTGCAACTGATCCTGACTTACCTCCCCGGGCTCCTCTGCGCCCTCCGCTAACGTTGGTCCCAAAGGCTCGGGGACTGGCGCCGCCACAATTGCCGCTGTCTGGCTCCGGGTAACCGCCGCCACTGCAGCAGGCTTGGGCACTCGGTCATAGGTGCAGGTCATCGGTCCCAGATCGTTGCCAAGAAGAACATCGGCATCCAAACCGGGTAAAACCCCCACCTCCTGCACACCCTGGCCCTCCCCCCAATCCAAAAAGATCCTGGCCACTTGCAAGAAACGTGGCTCTCCGTCGGCCACAGTGATCTGTATCCCAGGGCCTGGGAGTAATTCCTCTGGCCGGACCATATCAGGTCGGACCAGGGTCACTGCAGCTCCTGAATCCAGCAAGCCGACTGCTTGCTGCTCACCGACTGTGACGGGGGTGAGATGTCTGCTCCGGCCGTCCATCTGCTGCAGGTCCACGCTGAGATGTCCTCCGCTCCTGGCTGTAGGCACCGATGAAACCGGGACAGGCGTTGCATGGGACGTCTCGCTGGGAATTGGTTCCATGACCGGTCCGGAGTCTTTGGTGGAAGCCACCCGCACGCGGGCTACCGGCTTCACAGCTGGGGTGCGTTGCCCCTGACGGGGTCCTCCGGAACGCAGGGGTTCCGGGCAATCTGGTCTGATGTGGCCAGGGCGGTTGCAGTTGTAGCACCGGCGCTCGTGCCGGAGCTCCCCCTCCTTCGGTGGACTGCTGCCCGCAGGCGGCCTCTGAGTCCATTGGGGGGTATTGGCAGACTTTCTGGACGGTGCCGCCGCCACCGCCGCCTTGGCTACTGTTTTGGTGGTCATCAGGGCTCGGCTGGCCACATAGTCGTCTGCAAGCCTCGCTGCCTCCTGGTAAGTCTTGGGCTTCTTGTCGTACACCCAAGCCCTCACCGCCGGCGGGCACTGCTGCATGAGCTGCTCCTGAAAAATGAAGTCCAGCAGGCGTTGGTAAGTCCGTGCCTCATAGCCCTCCACCCAGCGTATCCCGTACAAAGCCATGCGGGTCACGTAGGTGACATAGGACTCCTGGGGCTGCCTCTCTTCCTGCCAGAATTTACCCCGGTAGGCTTCAGGGGTAAAACCGTACTGAAACAGTAACAGTTCTTTCAGGTGGTCATAGTCAACAGCATACTCATCTGGAAGCGCCATCATCGTCTTCTTAGCCAACCCAGACTGTAAGGGGTCCAAACGTGCAACCCTATGCTGGGGAAGCACTTTGTACCGCCGGCACTGTGTCTCAAAGTTCTTTAGAAAACTGTCTTTCTGATCAGTACCTTCCACAAACTTGGTGAGACTGTGCTGATCCAGTTTGAGTTCATCTTTGTTGGGTTGGACAGGGGGGCAATAAGCGGGTCTGTTCACTGCCATAGTGATAAACTGCAGCCGCTCCTCCGGTGTCCCTCTGTCTCCCCACGCAGTAATCAGTGCCAACATTTCAGGGGTGAACGGACTGTTAGCCGCAGCAACCAGTACCCCTCCTGTTGCACTGCTCCCGGGAGGTGCACTCGTTCCCTCCCCGAGATTCCGCCGCCCCGGCACTGGGTTCCTTCCCTGATCTCCGGGTGGTTGTATAAGGGCAAGCTGAGCCGTATCCTGAGGCTCTGCAAGCCGGGCTTCATAGTCACCGATTGCGTCAACCATGTCTGCGACCTCCTGGTTCTCATAGGGCAGTCCATATTCACTGCACTTGTCCTTCAGCTAAGCTCGGGTCCTAATGTTGGATGAGCCTTCAGCCTCGCTCATGGTTCACGGTCGCAGCAGTGAGGTGGTGTTACATCTTGTGTTAACTGTTGCACTACTGTGTGTTCAATCTTTAGTGCCAGGAACTCGCAATTCCCTTCGAGTTCCCACTATATTACAGGGTCTCACAGAACACTGTAATATAGGTGCAGTGCAATCCCACCGCTGCCACCAGTTAATTAAAGAGCTTGTCATGGTAGCTTATGACAAGATATAATGAACACCAAATATCTGGGTTGAACTGAACAAGGCTTAGATATAATAAAATATAATGTATTCCTTAAAAAGGTGAACACAGCAATATAGTACAATTAACAGACAAGAAGGTAACACTTACTTAGGGTTGAGGAATGGAGAAGTATCAGCTAGCAATTCTCCAGCAATCCGGTGACATTCAAGATGGTATCAGAAGAAGAACTAAAAACTGTAGGGTTGACACAGTTTATATACCTGAGTAACCCTATTCTTAACATTGAATACAGACTATTGGTGAACAATTATCTGTATCCAATCCCTAACGTGGAGACACAGATTAACCCATGCCCCCCCAGCTAATTAGCCCATGTGTACTGGGACTCTATGTGTAGCCCCATAATTAAATCAGGGGCAACGACCAGTCTACCAAATGAAGTATCTGCATTGTTTGTAGGTGTAGACATAACACTTACAAACCACTCCAGTTTGATGATTCTCCACCCTCAGGTAACAATTAGAGTGGCAGAGTCTGATGATTAGTACTTGGCCGATTGATTAGTACTTAGTGTAAACAATCAGGCAGTTAACTTTTGATCACAGTGCTTAGGCTCAATCAGCCGGCTGCCCTTCATGACCTATTAGCATAGCAGATGGAGTCTGCATTGTCAGAGCAGATCCAAAATACCATACATATATACTTTTATATCTACACATATTAATAAGTTCCATTCTGGTGGGCTCAGTGGGTCGAAATTTGCCAGTTCTTAATGCCTACAGTGACTCCACACATTGGCCAAATATCAATTCTCTGCGACCTCCAGAACTGGAGATACAGAAATGCACTTTAAAACATTAAAATACAGAATTATAATGAAACATGGGAACAGGGGAACATACAGTTTCCTGACATGACAAGGTGTAAGCCACATTCCTGGACCGCAGTCCAGTTAACCCCTTGCCTCCATGGTGAGGTCAGGGGGTGGCCATATGGGGTGCAACCCCTTTAATACCGGGCCAACCCCCTCTCCCTCTACAGCCATTAATCCTGTATTTTGCCTTTGAATTTGTCACCCCAGTGCATTTTTGGTCATTAAATTGAAGTTACCACACTCTTGACCACTTCTCCAATCTATATAAATTATTTGACATTTTGTTTACTTTCATTGTCCAGCGCTCTGTCTCCAGTTCGGCAGACAATTTTCTTGTCTTCGGGAAATCTTGTCAAGCAACGCAGCAGCAAATTGCGCACCAAGGCAACTAGTGGGGCTAGACCCATTCAGGGGCGGTTCTTGTTCCTGCAGCGCATGCCATAGCACGCACTGCAGCAGGCACTGGGAACCTAGCCTAAGAGTAAACAGACACCAAAAAAATCTATAGCATTGGTGACTACAGAACAATGATTTAAACAATCTAATTGGAATTGCAAAAAAGGGGCAGATTACTAATCTCTTAATGCTCTGCTGGTTGTTGGCTGTTTGGTGAGCCTGAAGTTACGAGTCAGACTGCAAACATTCTTGCCCATGTACGTCCTGGAGGGACGTCTGAAGCTGAGCAGTGAATTGACTCCGTCATTGCCCCGTTAGTAACTCACTGGAATCCCTTCAGGTCTATCAAGTGACTGATTGGCTGTTGATTGTCAGAAAGGTAACATTACCTAAAAGCAGACTCAGAGGCTGACTCAGTAGCCGGTTAAATACTTACCTCCGGCTTTGCATTGCTACTAAGCCAGCCTCTGAGTCTGCTTTTCCTCTACCAAAAGGTACACACTTTGACACCAAACCCTATCTGGGCAGTGTTAGTGATTTAGCCATATGATGGTCTGAATATTATTTCCTATATACAGGATCCGGGCTCTTCTAAATAATTATGGTGCTATTATTTGATCAAAGTACTGTTCTATGCTTCAGAAGTTTATAGGATACCTCTATTGGCAATATACAATTGTAAATATACCTCTTCAACTACGTCTGATATTATACCTCTTCTAAACGTATAGTACATTTAATCTGAGCTGTCTATTTGTACAGGGAATATTCACAACAAGGTATATATATCATAAGTTGTTGCAATTAAAGTGCAATTAGTGAATAGGAAATTTTACCTTTCCGTCAATCAACAGCCAGTCAGTCACTTGATAGACCTGAAGGTCTATATCGGCAATATGCGTGTACACCTCTCCAGTACAGATTAAGTTAAGGCTGCGCTTATAGTGCTGGCAACTGCACCGCGACGTCGCGGCAAAACAAATGTATTGCCGCCGTCACTTACGCTTATAGTAGAAGCGGCGCAACGGAGCAACGGCTTGGTCGCGATCGCTGGAAGTCAAGTCAATTTGATTTTTCCAGCGACAACAGCATGACGTCGTCGTCGCGACGCTGTCGCCGGCGATGGCACTATAAGCGCACCCTTAGAAGTCCACGTATTGCATGAACTATTGCTCCTTTAAACGGAAATATATTCAATGATGCTGGTAAGGAGAAAGGCTGTGACCTTCTGCCCAAAATCACATAAATAAATCCATGGCTCTCCTCTGCACACTAGTATCCAACTCAAGCAATGCAAGTTTTAATTGCAACGTTTCAGGGGTAAACCCTTCGTCAGGTTTAACCTAACAAAGATGTTACCCCGGAACGTTGTGTGATGTTGATAAATTTCTGCATTTAAAAGCAGCTACTACTTGCATTAGGCCGCGTCCATTTTGAGTGCACACGCGCGACTTTAGCTACAGAGATTTGTGGCTTGGGTTGACGCGACGGGCAGGCATGCGGGCCTCATTGGGCGAACCGCTCACATGACCCGGCCATCGTGTAGCAGAAACAAATTTCTTTGTCTTCTCGGGATCCCTTGTGCCGGGGCTTCTCATTGCATGTGTGGTCACACGCTCTGACAGCCTCATAGAGGCACTGCATTTTGATCGCGTGCGGTTACGATAGCCATTGACGCGGCCTTATTTGTGTTAGATACAAGTTTGTACTGGGTACGGAGGAGAGTCATGGTTTATATAAAGATGAGGCTTGTGAAAGGCAACCATTTGCTGCTGTACATGTAGCTTTAGACTGATCCACTTCTTCTGCAACTAAAAATCTTAATTTATGGTTTTGGCATGATACTTTGATATCAAATCACATGTAGTTCTGGGTGTATGTCAGTGCCACACCATCACTATCAAAAATAAAGCTGCACAAAATGGCCTCAATATAATTGGATCCCAGCATTCTTATAATAATAAAACTGCATCTTAGAATTATTCTTCAAATGCAAAAACAACCACCGAGAAAAGCTTGGAACATAAAATGTGTCCCTCTATCAACATCACAATGAAGTTATTATTTAGTGGTCTACTGGTGCAAATAATTACATTTTGATGTCTCCCAGAAGACTAGACGTACTAAATGAAATTAAGGTACATAACGTGCCATTATCTGAATCGGGAATGGATGTTAGTTGCCCTGAGTTTTACAGTGTACTGACAAAAAAATTATATGCAAAAATAATGTCCATACTAGAGCTCATCTGCCTAGGGCTAATGCCATGTTATTTCAGGATAACAAAGCGTAGTTTCAGTCTTGGTGTGACTCCCAGCCACACCGTGAATTTGGGCTCTTATAGAAGAGATGAGGAAAGTGATGTGTTATTTCAGTCATACCTTAACCTGGCGTGACTCCCATCTAGACACGGAAATTGGGTTTTTGCACATTTGCTTTTTGAAATGTTTCTGTGTCTGGATATGAGTAATGCCAGGTTTAGGTATGACTTAAATAAAATAACGTTATTTTTTGGCGTTATCATTACCAGAGCTTTTCCAGTTGGGAATTCTTATCCAGGCAGTTCATTTGCATATACTTTGCATACCATTATCCATAGCATCTGTTCTTTTTAACGCTAGGCATTTAGCGTGACGTTAACATAAATTATGTTTCAAGTACAGCTTTACCATTACTGTTACGTTAATTGAGGCCAACACCACTTTAAATGGCCTTACGGAGTGACTGGGCCAGACTGAAATAAAGAATGCTTACAAAAGAATGACAGTCATGGTCTGGGAGACCAACTAATCTAGATTATGCATTTAAATAAATAAATAGTAGAGCCCATGTATGGTTTGAAACATTAAACTTATTGCTTTAGTGTAGTGTGAAAGATAATGCAGAGCGTACATATTGAGCACCAAAATATGACTCTGACATACCAACTGTAAACCACTCCATTGAGATAAGAACAAGTAACAGAACTATTTTTCAGCCAGCAATAGTGGAGGACATAATTGCATGAATTAAAAATAGGGTTCTTGCGTTTATTTTCATTTGCATTTATTTATATAAGCACATGAAACCAGATAATGCTATAAATAAGTTGCAGAAAATAAGTCAGAAGCAATATTGATACATTGTTGCTAGTATTTCATAGGTTTTGGCCCTATTTTTAGGAGACAACTAAGGCTAAGGCCCCAGTGCCCGCGACGGGGTGCCTGGCAGCGCTCGTTCCCGGCTTCAGCGCGACCAGGTGGACTTCTGGCAACTCAAGACGGGGAGGTGTGGCAGGGGCGCGGCAATGAAGTCCTGCAGCTGCTTCGCCCTCATTGGCTGAACCGCCGCCGTGACGTGGCCAATGCTCGGCCACTGCACCAAAAGACAAAATTCTTGTCTTTTGGCCAAGGCGGTCGTGCATCACGCATTGTGCCGGGGCGCGCAGTCAGCTACTGGGGCCGGCCCCGTAGAGGGCCGTACCTTGTGTGTGATGAGCACGCCGTTGCAGTCGCTGCCGCGGCCACCGGGACAAAGCCTAAGGAAAAATTATGTTGTGATAAAGTTCACGATTATGGGTACAACTAAAATTATGCTCTATGTGACTATAACAGGGCCTAAACTCCAGTTTAAATGAGGCTATAATAGAAAGCCTGTATTAGTCTGAGGAATCCAGCTGGGGTTCTAGCATATACAGAGAAAATCACTGCAATCGCACCTCTGGAGGGCAAGGGGACGAATTCACCTGATACCGCCAACATGGAGGGCAAAATGTGGTATTCATGTACTGAACCCAGCCACACGGAAGAGTGTCCCTTCCGGTCCTACGAGGATACAGATGAGGAGGAAGATATATCTTATATGGGCCCAGAAATGAGACGCACCCACAAAACACCCCTAGGATGGTGGAGATGCCTGAACTCAGTACGCACCGAAAAGACAGGTCTCTATGACCATGAATATGATTGGCAGCAGTAAAACCGGATCAGCTGAACGCCATATATTCCTGCCAGCTAATGCAACTGCAAGAAAAGCATAGTGGATACTGTGAAACTGCTGAAGTTTCAAACAGAGAAGGAGACCCCAGTATCAAAAGGAGGAAAAAGAAAAGAGGTTCTCCCCTTACCATGGAGTGGTCCAACACGTCCACAGATCCCTCAGAGATGCCCTGCAGCCTAAAGCAAATGGAGGATTCGTGCCAGGAATGACAGAATATCCAGAGGCTCCAAAGCCCCAAGGCAGAAGTCGTGGACCCCAAAGACTTGTCAGTCCAGTGCTGAGAGTGAGAAACCCTCAACAAACTAGTGATGATCCCTTCACCAGCCCTAAAGATGCACTGCAAACTGACAGGCATAACTGTGATCTCCTCTGTGAACGATTGAAGCAGGAGATAGAAACTAATGCCAAGCTGCAGAATGATCTGTTCACAATCACCTTTGACTGTGGGACTGTAATGAACACAGAGCGTCACTTACGTAGTGACTTGGAAGACCTTACGGCTGATCTAGAAAGGGCAAGCACCCCGGTTGCCGCCATGGATGAAAAGCAGAGCGCCTGACAAACTTATTGCTAACCTGAGACAGAAGTATGAGGAGGGACTGAAAGATTAGAGTCTCTCAGTAAGAGGTTTGCAATTGCCATATAGAGTTGGAAGTCTCTCAGACGTTGACAATGCGCTGAGGCATGAAATGCGTTAGTAGGGTGACACCATCACTATTCTTTTCATATGACCATTAAATAATTCCATTTTATGGCACAAGCATTCTTCCTATTTTTTTTCTTAACCATGGATGTCCGTGAGTAGTTCTCTGTTATCCCTTCCACTCTTTATCCTTGATCTGCCAAACCAAGAACCTTTGGAACCAGGGACATACTGTACACGTGGACATTGCAACATACCAGTGAGTTTGTTTGCTTCATGTGTTCCCAGTTTAATCATTGGACTATAGGTATGTTATGGGTGATTTCACATGCTACGGTTTCTGGACTGTCTTTATACATTACCTTCACTTTCATTAAGTTTTAGGTTACTGAACCAGTATGGTACACGATTACCTGTCCATTATCTTATGAATACACTCCCAAGGTTCGCTACATGAGGGCATCTTTTTACAAACAATCTTTTTTTTTTTTTGCCTGTATATTGATCCTTAGCACCACACAAGTTTTTTATTGTGCTAACGAATTACAAGTGTTGCAGGAATGTCTGAGTATCCAGTGTGTCCTTGCAGAGCAGCATGAGGAACTGAAGGCTACCCTGAGCATCACCAGAGCATCAATGGTGGCTGCACTTAGAGGCCAGTTTAGTCGGTACGAGAGGGAGCATGAGAAGGTCCAAAACCTCCTTGCAAGAGCTCCATCCCCAACAGTCAGTATACCCAGGAGAAAGAAACCTGGAAATGACAAAGAAAGGATTATGAACATTTGAAACAATGTTTAATTTTACTCCAGTCAAAGGTTAGGAGGTGTCTGCAGCAAATATACTACAGGAAAATTAAGGAAGCTGGCGTTGCAATAAGCCCACCCACAATGCTATCTTAGTTCTACAATTGGCTTGCCGCAATATTCAGGAAAGAAGAGCCAACGTACGACTGAGAAGCGCAATAACAATCCACACATGCTACAGTGCCCACCTGGCCCAATCCTGATTCCTCACAATGAAAATAGCCGCTATAAAGATTTGGTCTTTGGCTAGAATGAGGCAGGACCATATCGGTGAGCACGACCCTAAAGATACAACACTAGTTGCTCATCTTTGCAAGGAAAAGGGGCACATGACTACAAGTTTTCCAGCTACAAAAAAGAGAGGCCACGGGTAATGGTTAGGTGTGAAAACTACAAACAAACAGATGATGTACTGGAATCTAAGCATCCTGAAAACCCCCGCAAATTACCTCTCTACTGATAAGGGGGTCATGCTTGTTGAAGATAAGCCTGTGCTGAATGAGAAAGCTGTAGACCGGTCCCCTAATACTGAAGGATCTTCAAAACGGTGCTACTATAGCAGAGATGACCCTCCAGACATCACTTGAGATTTCTCCCCACATTGAAGAATCGACCAGAGTAAATGAAGTAATACGTCAAGACGATAAGTCTACTGACTACAAGACTGAGATGCCACGGGGGGCTAATCAGAGTGGACAAAGACTCTGCCCATGTTGAACCAACCATGATCATGGATACGGAACCCGATGCAGGTGATCACCCTAGACTCAGGGAAGAAAAGATCACCAAGCAGATAAAAGGAGACTTGGTAAAGTGGAAAGAGGAGCTTGAGCGACGAGTCCTCTGTGGAGGTGAGGAAGCTAAGCACATCATGGAAAGACTGCACTTGGGAAACGTTCTCCTTGAGCGACTAAAGAGCGCTGATTTCAAGCATCTTCTTGAAGAGACACTGGTAACCTGGAGAGAGAGCTCCAGTCCAAGCGTGACTGATGGTGCTCTTCCTCCATCCATTATCATTTGAGCTGCAAGTACATCTTGAGTGACAGTGGAAGGAAGGGCTACAGCCGAAGCTAGTACGAGCTACCCATAAACAGGGGAGGTATGTAACAGGGTCTTAACCCCTGTTTAAAGGAGGTTTCAATAGAAAGCCTGTATTGGTCTGCGGAATCAAGCAGGGAGCAGGTTAATTGCAGCTTAAGATAATTAACAAGTCATCACCTAGCTAATTAGACATGTGGAAAAACGTCCTGCTTGAACTGCAGAGAGATCTCTTGAGTACACAGAAGGACGGTGTACTGACATGAAGATATCAGGACCCAGACCTCTATTAAAGGACTCAGCGGGCTGTGGAACTCGCCGGAGGCTGGCCCCTCAACGGACACCAACTCAGACCCAGAGACTGACATAAGGGCCCCCTGCTTACAGGTACCTCTTTAGATTTTGAGGTTATAGGTTGGAAAGAGGATTATCTCAACCCTGCAGATAGGGACTGGAAAAGTGAGTCAGTCCTTATAAAATATAGGATATTTATTTATTTTGTGGTTTCTGCATTGTTTAAATTGATGGGCTGAATAAAGCCATGGTTTACTTTCCCCCAAATCTGTCTCCCTGGTTGTACTTCTGCACGTCTCTTACAGTGACCTTGAGTAAAGAGGCAGGTAACTACAGGCCAGTGACCATGACAACAGTAGTGGGTAAATTAATGGAAGCCTTGCTGAAAGATACAATTGTTGATTATCTATAGTCCAATAGCAAACAATTTCTCAGGCAGCATGTGTTTACTAGGTGGAGATCATGTTATTGATTTTTTTGACTGGGTGACTAAGGCCTCGGCCAAGCTTCCTGCTGGCGTGCTGAGGCGCGCTGAGGCTCAGGGAAAGCGGGTGCTTTCCCTGGCCTTGCGGGTGCTTTCCCTGCGCGCCGTCAGGGGGCGGGCCGCGGGTGGGCCGGGGGAGGGCCAGTGACGTCACGGAGCTGGTTCGCCCTCATTGGGCGAACCACTCATGTGACCGGCCCTGCGCTCCGGCCAGCGGGGAAATTTTACATTTCCCTAAGACCTACGCTTCTGCTCGCTTGCGGAAGCGTAGGCGAGCCCCTACTAAAGCCGCTCTAATTGCGGCTGTAGGGGCTCAGTGCTGAGCTGAAGCGTGCCTCCGCCAGCAAGCAACAACCATGGATGAGGCCTAAGGTACCGTAATAGATCAGGGTGGTTTAGCAGATATTGCTTACATAGATTTTAGTAAGGCCTTTGACACTGCCTCACATAGAAGACTGATTAACAAATTGCAATGTTTGGGATTGGACTCTAAGGTGGTAGAATGGATAAGATACTGGTTGAAGGATAGGCAACGGAGAGTTATGGTAAAAGTAGTACATTCAGAGGAGAGGAATGTAACCAGTGGAGTATCTCAGAGATCTGTACTGGGACCGATGCCCTTTAATATCTTTATTAGTGACATTACAAATGGTTTGGGGGGGGGGAATATGTTTTTGTTTCTTCTGATGATACAAGGATCTGCAACAGGGTTGACCCTTCGAGGCAGGAAGGGTAAAAAAAAAAGTGGCATGATTTTGGATTGGAGCAATTATGAGTGTGACAGCTACAATTTAATGCAAAACTAAACAAACTGGTGTTTGTGGTGCAAAATGAATGTGAATATAACAGTGCAATATAACCGTGCAATAAACCCAGTGAATATAAATGGACACTGATTTCACTTATACTGCTACTCCATGGAACATGATTCTCCGAAGTGGTTCCTCCTTGAAAAACCTCATGTAGAGAAGAAAGCACAGATACATGCAATATGGTGCATTAACATTTTGCTTTCATTGACAAACAACACAGGGGGGAAAAGGACAACTCACACTTTCCCCGCTGGTCAAAAGCAGAGAGTGACTTTGGGCACACTCCAACCCTTCTAGTGAGAGATATTAGCAGCAGAAAGAGAGGGGTTGTGATGTCACTTTATAGGGCATTGGCGAGACCTCACCTAGAGTACTGTGTTCAATGTTTGAGAACATATCTCCAAAAGAATGTGAATAAAACAGAGATTATGAAAAAAAAAAAAAAAAGGAGGCTACTAAGATGGTAGATAGGAGGTTGAGGAGCACTCAATGCCAGGTACAATGTTCAATAACACCAAAACCATCATCCTACTAAGATGGTGCATGATCTACAGTATCAGACGTATCAGTAAAGACTGTAGGGCCTTACTATGTACAGCTTAGAAAACAGAAGTGAGAGGGGGGATATGATATAAACTTTAAAATATATAAAGGGAAGGAAAGAATATTCCAAAGAAAATGGAGTGCTAGAACAATAGGTAATTCTCTTAAGCTGGAGTGTGATAAGGTAAGAGGAAAAATGAATAAATACTTCTGTCTTGAAAGGGTTGTAGATTCGTGGAATAGCCATGGGGTGCACAAACTAGGGAGAACACAAGATTTTTGAAGGGGGGTGACGAGCAGAGCGCTAGCATCAGAGGCGGATGGCAGGAGAGGAGGACCACGGGAGTAGAGCAGGGCAGTGGCAGAGGAGGATGGCGACGGGAGAAGAGGACAGAAGACCGCCAGAGCGGAGCAGGTTGGCAGAGGAGTATAGCCGGGGAGGCGCACACCACAGTGGTCTGATCCAGAAGTCTTCACCGAGTCCGATGTCTGCTACTACTACAGCACGCTCCTCCCTGGCCATCCTCCTCCGCCGCCATGCTTCGCTCCTACCGTCCAACTCCTCTGCCGCCCTGCTCCACAAAGGCAGTCCTCCGTCCTCTGCTCAAAACCGCCCTCCTCTGTAACAACCCTGCTCCATTCCAATGGTCCTCCTCAACCAAAGCCAGGTAGGCACTGTTAAGGGGGTCAGAGGAGGAGGGGGTGAGATGAGGAGAGAAGATGAGAGAGGAGGAAGGGGGTTGAGAGAGGATGAGCAGTGAGGACGATCAAGGATGAGGTGCGTGGGTAACAGAGAGAAAATGAGGAGGGTGGGTGAGAGAGAGAAGGAGGTCGATTGGTGAGAGAGACTGAGGAGGGTGGGTGAGAGAGAATGAGGAAGGTGGGTGAGAGAGAATGAGGAGGGTGGGTGAGAAAGAAAAACAGTTGCAGTCAGTATTATCTTATACCACTACACTGATTTATTTAAAATAAAAAAAAACACATATACAATTTGTCATGTTTTGGTGTTATGTTGAAATATGCAAGTATTTTAACATATTTTTATTCACATTTATATTGTATACCGATTAATAAAAAACATTTTTCATGTGATCTGGATTACCTCAAACGGGGGGAACTAATATCACGGATGAAAAGGGGGACTCAAAGTAAAAAGTTTGCTCACTCCTGGAATAGCCTACCAACAGACGTGGTAGGGGATAATACAGGAAGGGAATTCAAACATGCTTGGATAGACATAAGGCCAAGGATCAAATAGGTTCTGGGGTTTTACAGCACAAAAGAAAATACGTAGAGAGACATTACGCTGGGGTATAGCCAGGACTGTGGCTGAGGTAAGTCATTTTGGTTGTTTGTGCGCTTGTGAAGGAACTAGCACCATGTGAAGTGCGCTACAAATATGGCCTTGCATTGCACCTATACAGCCTGCTTATAGTCCATGTGTATAACCTGCCATAGGATAGAACCTGACCACACTATACACTGACACATTGCTTGCTCTCCAAAGCCACTGTGTCATCCTTCTCCTTCCTTGCTGCTCCATTTACGTGGAGCCTTCACTCCTGCGTGCGCACTGCTGCCTCTATATGATATGTATCATTAAGGCCTGGATTGTTTAGTTGGGCATTTGGGATTTTAAAGCGGGCTGGTCCTACCATGATTATGCCTATATCAGTAGCTCAAGTGGTTCTAATCTGCTGTCAAATTCTATGTTTCTATATAGAATGTCAAGCACCTTTATTGAACCTGAGATCAGTTAACAGGATTCTGGAGGATAATCCTAGATTATAACAAGTACTAAGGGAATTACAGTAGTTAACTGTTTAGGTACAGTACGAGATGAATGCAGGATGTTTTTTTAAGATGAATTGGTAAAAAAAAGTCTGGAATTGTAGGTTAGCCATTCTCAATATATATCACCGTGATAAGTGTTCTAATTATGTAACAGAACAAAATGGCATATGCAGCTGTATCCATCTTATTAATACTATTGATTGTTATTGTTTCAGGAAATGTCTGAAAATGATATTCAGAAGTTTCCCAAGCTAAGAGTGCCGTAAGTAACAGAATAAAAATCTAAATATGTCGTTATGAAATGTGTGGAAGTGGTAATTGATATAAAATGAGGACTGGTCATATCAATTACATGTCATATCAGTCTTAAAACGTATTGTATCTTAAATCCTCAAAAAAAAGGAGAGAGACAGCACATGTAAACACTCACAATTCGTAGTTGGGCATCCAATTCACTTTAAAGCAGCAAAAAACATGTGAAATCTTTTGTGTTTTTTAATAAATCAGTTCTGTAGTATTAATTAATAGTGACTGTTTTGTGTGTTTTTTTTTTTTTTGCATTCAACTTAATGCCATTTCTAATGAGTTTTAATATACTGCTGGTGTGGCGAAAATGGGGGGTAATCAGCGCATTAATAAAGGCAGTGGGCTCAGCTGGTTACCACTATTTCGTATTGGGGATGAAGGGGTTAATATTATATGCTGTTCCCCTTTTAAGACTGCTAATTTAGGAACAAATGTTATGCATACATGAAAGACCCCCCCCCCCCCCAGGTGGGAGATGCCGATGCGTCTAGGAGATGAAAGACCCCAGAGTCTTACAGTGTCACTTAATCAGGATGTTTCTGAGTAGCAGGTCCTGTTACTCATCCTGGATATTTCACACCTTGGGACCAAACTCCAGACATTGCGTCCCCAGAAATGAGTGGCCCCTTTTTACTTAGCAGTGCTACCAAGCTGCTTACTGAGCATGCTCAGAGTTACCTGAGCTGGCTGTAGGATTTTCCCATGTGACCTGGCAGGTTCTGATAGGAGGAAGAAAATTCCTTGCCAATGGGATGAGGCTAATGTAACCCTTCACAGGCCCTTGTCCTTAAAAAGGCCTGTACCCCTCATTCCTGTGTTATTCCTGTGTTGCTGTTGTTCCTGTTGCTGTTACCTGATTTCTTCAAGCATTTAAAACTACCAGAAAAGACTTTGCACATGCACAGAAGGATTGGACTGGTTATTTATTTGGCAATTTGCAAATGGACTACATTTTAAAAGACAATCTCCTGGTGCTTTGCACATTTCTGGACATTATCCTCTGTTTCTCTACCCGTGAGTGTAATTATTAAGTTTATTCTGCAGTTGTCGTGTGTTTGCCTATCAAGGGAATAAATCTCAGTTTATTTTGCTCAACCTGTTCTGCTCAATCAAGACCCACGAAATATAAATGTGTTATTAAGCGCGTCTCCCGTCACAGGCGTTTAAAACTGGTGGCAGCTGGTGAGATACTGATTGAGCCTATATTGCAGTGTTCTGTAATATAGTGAGGACCTTGCAGATTGCAAGCTCCTCAGACAAGTGGCAACTTACACACACTTCCAAAGAAGCATGAGATAATTCACTGGTCTCTGGACCTATACCCCAGTGGCACCATGAGTCCACGCTCAGGAAGGTTTTGTACCTGGAACCGGGCGCAGATAGTGGAGAGATGTGTGGGGTACGGGTTCACGACAGACGGTCGGTCAAAGAGTCAGCTGGAGGAGGACTTGGAAGAATATGAGGGCAGGATGGCCCCACCAGCTGCTGTGGCAGTAGACAGTACTAAGCCCGGAGTGCAAGAGATCTCTCCAGCTCCGGGGCTGCAAGGACAGGGGAAGGATGTCAGTGATCGCCTGGAAGAGAGTGGCGTTGTGCCAGGGGGTGCAGATGGATCAGTCGCTGCGGCGACCGGACTGGCTACCTCTGGACTCATTGCACTCCTCACTGCCTGGGGAGAAGGGCTTAGCTATGAACAGCGACTCGAGCTCCTGTCGACAGCGCTTGGAAGGCCCCCTCACTCCCACCTTGTCAGCGGGGAACAGGACGTTCCCAGAGTAACTGCTATGGAAGCAGCAGAGCCAGCAAATGAAGATGTAACCAGCAGAGCCTTGGTGAGCAACGCAGCAGTCCCCAGAGAGGCAGCCATTCCGGCTAGGGGGGACCAGTCTGCACCTCAGAGGACTCCCAAACACACATTGGGCAGCGACACGCCCTATACTGGGGAGTTCAAGCTTAAGAGACGGTGCTATCATTGCCACAAGGTGGGCCACATCCGGCCTCATTGCCCGGACCGTGAGCGGTCTGGGGGACCCCATCAGGGGCAACGTTCACAAGCTGCAGGGCCAGTAACCCAGATTGGGCTGGCCCACACAGAGGAACAGAGCACAGCCATGGAGCCACAACCAAGAGGGATGTCCCAGGCAGATGCTGCTTTTGTCACCTCAGAGCCAGCAGCAGTGAGCAGAGGATGTCCAAGTGCGTCAGTCGAGATGCAGCCTGCTGATGTCCTGAGCAGGCACCCACGGAGGGTTACCTTTGGTGACCGGCAAGCAGGGAGCTTGCCAGATTTGGGTGCTGCTGTTATTCTGGTGCAGCCAGAAGAGTTGCTCCCGGGCACCGGGGTGCAAAGAACCATGCCTGATGGAGGGCCGCGGTCCTTACAGGGTGCCCAGATCATTTTGGATGGGGGTGCCAATCATGGCATGAGGGAGGTGGGGGTTTTGTCCAGGGAAACTGCTGAGGTGCGCCTTAGCAATAACCTGGAGCCTGTGATCTGTGTGGTTGCTGCGGAATTGCCTGCTGTTGCGGCGATTCCTAAGAGCCTGTCATCAGGAATCACAGCGGAATCAACCTCTGTCCCCCTGCATTTGGGACCAATGGTTCCAGTGGCCTCTGTGGAGACCAGACAGGTAAGCCAGACTACTGAGTCGCGACCAGTGACTGACTTACTGTTCCCTTTACCTGTCCCTGTTACCCCTGACTTAGAGACTAAGGGTGGGTGGTTAGAATTAGGGACAGCAGATAGGGATGCGGTGAAAGCTGACCCCAGCTTAGAAGGTATGGGACTGCGGGCGTCCGAGTACTGGGAAAGCGGGGGGTCAGACCACAGGCTGTGGCACCGCGGGCTCTGGGGTAGGGAGCCAGGTTCTACCAGGTTAGCCAGGGGCTGGACAGGTAGAAGACGGTTAGTGGGACCCAGGGAGGGTAGGCAGCAAGTGTTGCAGGTAGCCTTCCCCAGTTCACTAGTGGGGCATCAGGGGGTCACTCACATGAGAACCCAGCAGTTGCAGCCTTACTTCTGGCCGGAGGCCGCAGGGGCAGTGGCAGACTTTGGCCACCCCTGGGACGCCTGCCAGCCAGAGGGTAAAGCGGGTGATTATGTGCAGATGCTCCTGAACCTGTTACCAGGAATGGGGAACATGTTTCAGGAAGTAGCTCAGGCAGTGCCAGGCCTCTTAGGTAGGATAGGGTTTCCTAGGGGGGTCCTAGTTGAGCTAGGGGCCCTGGGAGGTAGGCAGGCAGGGGCAGAAGCCGGGGCTAGGGTAGAGCAGCCTAGGGTCCTGTTCTCAGAGAAGCTGGGCAGGGCACATAGTACAGATCAGCCTGTGCTCCCAGGTGATCTGCATCCTCTGCATAAGAATACCTATGGAGTACCAGCAGAGGTGGCAGACAGTGTAGAGAGGAAGGCAAAGGGGGGGTCAGACTTCAGCCTTCAGAATGGCCTCTGTGAGTTTTTCAGGGTGCCATTCAGGATGAGGAATGCTCTGGTTACCTCCCACCGCCTGGTCAGGAGGGCACTAGAGAGAGTGCAGAGGTATGTAGGGGCATACAGGGAGACAGGGAGGACCAAAGTCGATCACATCCATTTGCTCAAGGAGGACATAGCTCTGCCAGATCTCCTAGGGGAGGCTAGGCAGGAGGGTACCGTAGAGCAGGTTGAGATAGGGTCTCAGCTGAGTGTCAGGCAGAGGGCAGATGCCAGGGCTATGCTAGAGCAGTATAGGGCTCTGTTCACGGACAAGCCAGGGAGGACACACATCACTGAGCACCCAGTGCTTACAGGCGATCTGAGACCTCTGCATAAGCACGCTTATAGAGTGTCAGCAGAGGTGAAGGGCAGTATAGAGAGGGAGATGGAGGAGATGCTGGCCCTAGGGGTAATTGTACCATCCCAGAGCCCTTGGGCTTGTCCGGTAGTCCTAGTGCCTAAGAAGGATGAGACCACCCGGTTCTGTGTGGACTACCGGCAGCTCAATGCAGGGACGGTTTCAGATGCCTACCCCATGCCCCGCATGGATGAGTTGCTGGATGAACTCGCGGGGGCAAGGTATCTGACCACCAGGGATCACAGTAAAGGGTACTGGCTGATCCCTTTGACCCAGGAGGCTAGGGAGAAGTCGGCTTGCATCACCCCAAGTGGCCTCTATGAGTTCTTAGTGATGCCATTTGGGATGAAGAATGCACCGGCTACCTTCCAATGCCTGGTCAATTGTTTGCTAGAGGGCATGCAAGGGTTTGCAAGGGCTTATCTGGATGATATTGCTGTGTTCAATAACTTCTGGGAATCACACTTAATTCATGTAGCTGCGGTGCTAGCCAGGATTAGGGAGGCAGGTCTCACCTTAAAACCCACCAAGTGCTTAGTAGGGATGGCTGAAGTCTTATACCTAGGGCATAGGGTGGATGGAGGGCACCTCAAGCCAGAACCAGCTAAGGTAGAGGCAGTAGTGCAGTGGCCCACTCTCAAAACCAAGAAGCAGGGCATTGCGTTTCTAGGCACTGCAGGCTACTATAGGAAGTTTGTTCCCCAGTATAGTGCCATTGCCAAACCCCTGACTGACTTGACCCAGAAGCGACAGTCTGTGCTGGTAGTCTGGTCTCCAGCCTGGGAAAAAGCATTTCAGGCTTTGAAGACTGCACCCATCCTTGCCGCTCCAGATTATTCCACCAAGTTTCTGGAGCAGACTGATGCCTCAGACTTTGGCATTGGTGCTGTGCTCAGCCAGGTGGGGGAGGAGGTCAGGGAACCTCCAATGATGTTTCTGGGCCACAAGCGGCTGCCCAGAGAAGGAGCATATGCCACTATTGAGAAGCAGTGTCTGGCCATAGTATGGGCTCTAAAGAAGCTACAGCCCTTTCTGTATGGCAGACACTTCACTGTTATCACTGACCATAACCCCCTAAGTTGGTTGCAGTGGGTGTCGGGAGAGAATGCCAAGCTCTTGCGCTGGAGCCTTGCCTTGCAAGAATGTGACTTCACCATTCAGTACAAGAAAGGCAGTGAGCATGGGAATGCTGATGGCCTCTCCCGGCAGGACAATCCCCAAGACCTAATGACTTCAAAAACCCTCAGGTCAGCCCAACCACCAGAGGAGGTGGCCAGGGCAAACCTTGGGCTTTGAGTGGGGGAGGTGTGGCAAAAATGGGGGGTAATCAGCGCATTAATAAAGGCAGTGGGCTCGATTGGTTACCCTATTTCGTATTGGGGATGAAGGGGTTAATATTATATGCTGTTCCCCTTTTAAGACTGCTAATTTAGGAACAAATGTTATGCATACATGAAAGACCCCCCCCCCCCCCCGGGTGGGAGATGCCGATGCGTCTAGGAGATGAAAGACCCCAGAGTCTTACAGTGTCACTTAATCAGGATGTTTCTGAGTAGCAGGTCCTGTTACTCATCCTGGATATTTCACACCTTGGGACCAAACTCCAGACATTGCGTCCCCAGAAATGAGTGGCCCCTTTTTACTTAGCAGTGCTACCAAGCTGCTTACTGAGCATGCTCAGAGTTACCTGAGCTGGCTGTAGGATTTTCCCATGTGACCTGGCAGGTTCTGATAGGAGGAAGAAAATTCCTTGCCAATGGGATGAGGCTAATGTAACCCTTCACAGGCCCTTGTCCTTAAAAAGGCCTGTACCCCTCATTCCTGTGTTATTCCTGTGTTGCTGTTGTTCCTGTTGCTGTTACCTGATTTCTTCAAGCATTTAAAACTACCAGAAAAGACTTTGCACATGCACAGAAGGATTGGACTGGTTATTTATTTGGCAATTTGCAAATGGACTACATTTTAAAAGACAATCTCCTGGTGCTTTGCACATTTCTGGACATTATCCTCTGTTTCTCTACCCGTGAGTGTAATTATTAAGTTTATTCTGCAGTTGTTGTGTGTTTGCCTATCAAGGGAATAAATCTCAGTTTATTTTGCTCAACCTGTTCTGCTCAATCAGGACCCACGAAATATAAATGTGTTATTAAGCGCGTCTCCCGTCACAGCTGGTCCTCGCTTATCCGCCGAAATCCGTCCCGCAAACTCCCGTTGGATAACGGACTGCCAGATTGCAGGTCCATGTTAGTCCGCGGCGGATAAGCCGTCCAGCGGCTTATACAGAGGACCACCTGGACTGAGTATCCTTTGATTTCTATAGTTGGTTTTAGCACACTTCCCCAGCAGTGCAAGATCTTTTTTGACAGTTTCCTCTTTGTGATAATCTGTTGTCAATGTTTCCAGCAATTTGAGCTGTAAACTGCAACAATAGTCAATGTTACCATAGTAATATAAGGATACATTGTAGCTGCTGAGTTACACTGACTGAAGGATTGATTGAAACTGAAATGTGGCCTTTATGTTATTCACATTATCAGGATTTGTACAGATTTATAATAGGAGCACCAAACAATTTCCAGCTTAGGTAAGAATGTAGAATTATATGTTTTCACATGCTTTATACTGTATATAAAAATAAGAAGAAAAGAAAAAAGGGTGTTGGGGGGGGGATGTAATATTATTGCTGCTTTAAAACAGCACACATGGATAGTGAAAACATCTTGCCTTTATTCGCAAAGTAACATGTCACACAGAGAAGCGACGTTTCAGGCCCATACATGGTCTTTCATCTTTTCACCTACAATACCTGATGAAAGGCCGTGTATGGGACTGAAACGTCACTTCTCTGTGTGACATGTTCCTTTGCAAATAAAGGCAAAAAAAATTCACTATCCATCAGTGCTTTTTAATGTGAATTTGACATCCAACTACGAATTGTGAGTGTTACTTTTTTATTTGGATTGTGTTCTGTCTCTCCTTTTTTTCTATGTTCATTGTTAATAAGTGTTGCCACACTTAAAGAGACAAGCACCTTTCATTCTTTTTCTATGAACCTTGGGTATTTGGGATGTATCTTTTATTTGGTGCCATCTTAAATCCTAAACATTGGGTTCTGACTTGTGTACATTATGTGGGATTTATTACACTTTTTCTATGGTTACTTGTTGTCAATCACTCAAGATTTCACATTTGTTTTTAAATCATGTGTCTATGGGAATGGAAGAATTTTGAGGAATGAAAATCCCATCTCCACATATACTGTATCAATACAGTATAAGACTCTTCTGTGCAAGTCAAAAGTCAAATAAGTCAAATCTATGTGTGCAACTTAATCTCAAATCTCCATTATTTATTTGAAAAAAAATTACAATTTATAAATGTATACATTTTGCCGATATAATCTATGCATGTTCTCTGCGGTAATCTATATTTCTGACATCAGATTGCATTTCTAAAATATACTTATTGTCAGAATCAAGACATTTCTTTCCTCCTAAAAAATCCTAGAATTTTATATCAAGTGGTGGTAAATGATTTATTGGGCCATTATATTTTCTCAACATGAATCTAGCTTCCAAAAAGTACAGTATACTGTAGTACCACATCTTAAATATGTGGTTTCTTCAGTGTTAAGGTCCTTACATTAAATATTATATATTTTAATATTTTTAACCAATTTCAAGGATAATAATAAAACCAAGGGGGAAGTGTAAACTGCATCGTAAGCACAACATAAGAGGCAGTTTCATATTCGCTGTAGTTATTAAAAACAATACTGTAATGATGGTTATTACATATATTGACACAGCTTGCCTGCAAATGTAGAGCTTTGTTCTATGTGTCATGGAACAAGAATCACACCCCTGTTTCACCCCCCTCTTTCCTTTGCAGCTTCTGCCTGTCAGTTCTTATTTCAGCTGCATGGAGTTTGCACACACACTGTGCCTGTGTGATATGTAACAATGTTGCATTTCTTGCCTCTGGGCATGTAATCAGTGAGCTGCTACTGCAGCCTCTGAGATCCTTACCAGAATGGGCTAGTCTGCCCTCCCCCCTGTTTTGTTCACAGATAGTCTGTCCCAAGACTATTCCTTTTACCCACATTGCTTCTCACTTCCTTTTCCACCCTGCAGACAGTGAGTATAGCACACATCTCTGTCACTCTCCTATGGCAAGGCCATCTTTTTCTACCTGTTTCTAACTACAAATCACTACTACACACCATCCACAAGAGCCTGTATTTACTGCTGCTTTTCCAATAAAGTGAAGGAAATATTATAGGACTTGGAGTGATTTGGAAAGGGGGCTGAGTTAATGCTATCGGGGGCCATTCACACATCACACGTGACCCTGGCTTCAGAATACTATGCATAACCCCCCCCACCCCCCCAAATAATGCACAGTGGAGGAGTGGAAATAGAAACACAGACTGTAGCATTGGGGAATGAGGAGAGAGAGACTAAGAACCACAGAAGGTAGATGGTTGAGGTTAGTGGTTACGTTGCTAGCGCAATAATTCTGTGCCTGCCAGTTGTTGCATGGTTTACCCTCCGTGATATTGCATTTTTTTTTCACTAACAGTAAAAGTATCATCATTACACTTCTATTATCTGTCATGTATTCATCAATAACATATATGGTACAGTGCATGCTATGTTTTACTGTGGATTTCAATGGAATCACATCATTTATATGAGCCGGATAAAAGCATGCAGACACTACAATAACATACCATGAATTAACATGTAAAGAACTCAGGTGACAGTTTAAACATTAAGTTCACTTCCAGGGTCGTCCTATAGTATAACAAACACACAGATACCAGCAAGCTCTCAGAAACCCCCCAAAATTACACACATCAATATATATATTGAAGTGTCAAAAGGAGTGCTACTGGGCGTGGCTAATTGTATAAAACAAGAATCAAAGAAGTCCAGAGCAACATCCAATGTGACAAAAATACACAGTGAAATACCTATAGTATGCTACAATGTTATGCTTTATAGTAGAGAAACTTGGATGCCAGCCATTTTGATTTCCCAAAAGAAACCAGAAATACTTGAACCTAAAATGATAACTATAGGTGTATCTTGGGAACTGGGGATTCCACTGGGCTAAAAATAGAACAGGTCAAGTCTGTCAGACCTCCTGGTCCTGATTCTGTAAAAAAAATGTTTAAAAAAAAAAAATTGAATTGGGGAGATTGCTGCTTTAAGGTAAGCACTGTGAACCACTTTAGTACATAGGCCAATTTCACATAAATAACAGATGCAATATACTATACATAATAAGTGCCTAAAAAAGCCTTAGATGAATTCTGGTAGTATCTATTTATATGTTAAGCTAATAGTTTTCTTTACAAACTTTTCAATTACATTATAAGGAGCCTGCTTACAATTAATGAACAGTCATTAAAAAGTGTGCTTTCAGACGATTCTAATGCACTTAGTAACCATGCGGACAATTAACTTGGAAATTACAGGGGGAACTTGGTGTAAATGCCACGCAGTAGGCCATCACCTCGCTACATTCATAATGAATATTGTGATCATTTTCTCTTTCATTATCTCTTCTTCCCTGCTACTTCAACTTAAGGTTTGAAAACTACAGTTCCCCTATTTTGTGGAGCCTTGTATTCCACCAGTGATAATTGTACCACAGATAGGGAACACATGCTTTAAGAAATAAAATCTGCCTAGCAAATATTTTAAGCTCTTTCTTGAGAATGATAATAATACCTGAAAAAAAGTAGCTTAACAGTGCTACTTTTGCAGTATAACCCAGGAGTGGCCAACTCCAGTCCTCAAGGGCCACGAACCGGTATGGTTTTAAGGATATCCCTGCTTCAGAACAGGTGGCTCAGTCAAAATGACTGAGCCACTGATTGAGCCACCTGTGCTGAAGTGGGGATATCCTTAAAATCTGGCCCGTTAATGGCTCTTGAGGACTGGAGTTGGCCACCCTTGGTATAATCTCTTGAGAGAGATCAATGAGCTTTCTATCAATCTAAATATGTATAAATTACACAGGAAAATAAGTTGAAGCACAAGAGTAGCAGTTTAACAACTGAGGGCTTGCAAATCAGTATTTCTAAACTTTTTTGATGTTGCCCATAACATGGTGAACAAGTGTACCCTTGACATGGGTTTAAAAAAAAAAATTATATATATATATATTATTTTTTTTTCCCCTGTCTTATATATACTATATTAGTGAAAGCACTGTATGCCTGCCTGCCTGCCTGCCTGCCTGGATGTCCGGTGTCCCTAGGGGAAATCTCATTGGTCCCTTGGCCCGCCCCCGCACACCTCTCATTGGCCTGAGGCGGAGTGACAGGCCAAAGGACACACAGGGACACACACACACACACACACAGGGACACACACACACACGGACACGGACAGGGACACACACACAAAATCCCCTCCCGGTGCCCCTCACTCTCCCCCGTCAGCTGGACCGCACCTCAACTTCCACACCCCCCCCACCCTCCCTGTGCCCGAACTTACCCGGAGTCCCGTGTACACACACACACACACATTCCCACCCCCCCCAAGCTCACACACACCTCACCCCCCCCCAAGCTCATCCCCCCCCCAAGCTCACACCCCCCCAAGCTCACACCCCCCCACCCCCCCAAGCTCACACCCCGGCGCCGCTACAGTCAGCGGGGGTGCGGAGCGAGCGCCTGGGACACACGCGGGGGAGCGGCCACAACACGCGGCCTCCCGCCTCACATCCACGTGGGAGCGGCCGGATGAGTGAGGCAGCGGCCGGATCAGTGAGGCAGCGGCAGGATGAGTGAGGCAGCGGCAGGACGGGTGAGCTCCCCCCCCTCCACATGCTACGTGCTGCTCTTGCCCCTCCGCTCCCGGCTCCCCCCTGTCACCGCGTGACAGGCCGCGGGACGTGAGATGGGAGGCGGGATGCCCCTCCGGTCCCGGCTCCCCCCTGTCGCCGTGGGACGTGAGATGGGAGGGGGGATGCCCCTCCGCTCCCGGCTCCCCCCTGTCACCGCGTGACAGGCCGCGGGACGTGAGATGGGAGGGGGGATGCCCCTCCGGTCCCCGCTTCACCTTCTCCCCACCGTTGTCCCCGCTGCCTGTGCAGGAGGAGGGGGGGGAGCGGGTGTTGGTGCTGGTGTGTGTAATTGTGTGAGACTGTGTGTGAGTGTCTGTGACTGTGTGTAAGTGTGTGTAAGTGTCTGTGACTGTGTGTGACTGTGTGTAACTGTGTGTGACAGTGTGTGTAAGTGTTTCACATTGTGACAGTGTGTGAGTGTGTGTAAGTCTGTGTAAGTGTCTATGACTGTGTGAAACTGTTTGAAACTGTGAAACTGTCTGTGAAACTGTCTGTGAAACTGTCTGTGAAACTGTCTGTAACTGTGTGTGTGTGTGTGTGTGTGTGTGTGTGTGTGTGTGTGTGTGTGTGTGTGTGTGTGTGTGTGTGTGTGTGTGTGTGTGTGTGTGTGTGTGTGTGTGTGTGGTGCACTGTGCAGTGTGAGCAGTGAGCAGTGTGTCAGTGTGTGCAGTGTGAGCAATGACCACTGTGTGTGCAGTGTGAGCAGTGTGTGTGCAGTGTGCAGTGTGTGTCAGTGTGAGCAGTGTGTGTGCAGTGTGTGCAGTGTGAGCAATGAGCACTGTGTGTGCACTGTGTGCAGTGTGAGCAATGAGCAGTGTGTCAGTGTGTGCAGTGTGACCAATGAGCAGTGTGTGTGCAGTATGCAGTGTGTGTCAGTCTGAGCAGTGTGTGTGCAGTGTGCAGTGTGACCATTGAGCAGTGTGTGTGCAGTATGCAGTGTGTGTCAGTGTGTGCAGTGTGAGCAGTGTGTGTGCAGTGTGCAGTGTGTCAGTGTGAGCAATGAGCTGTGTATGTGTGTGTGCAGTGTCAGCAGTGAGCAGTGTGTGTGCAGTGTGCAGTGTGTGTCAGTGTGACCAGTGTGTGTGCAGTGTGTGTCACTGTGAGCTGTGTGTGCGCAGTGTGCGTCAGTGCGACCAATGAGCAGTGTGTGTGCAGTGTGCAGTGTGTGTGTGCAGTGTGAACAATGAGCAGTGTGTGTCACATCCCCGGCAACGCCGGGTCTCTCAGCTAGTGTTTTCTAAATGCTAATCTCACTACGACTCACTTCACTATAACATTTTTAAAAGAACACTTCAAAGATTTAACACATGCTTCAAAATGCATTTTAAATCTGACATTTATAGTCAACAATTATATGTAAGTGGATTCAAATGTACCGTTTAGGAAATCAGGCTCATTGTTTAAAAATACAAGGGGAACACATGTGGTACCTTAAAATACAGTGGTTCAATTGATCACCATATATATATATATATGATCTAGCTGGAGTTCATTTCTTCACAGTCAAGGCTAGCTGTGTCCAGCTTTCCTGGCAAATCACAGGTAGAGTAAGCTCGCAAGTGGACAAGTCATAGCCCTGAATTCGCCAAGTCATGGCAAATATATTTGTTTGTCACAACTTAGTGGATCAGGCAGTAAGTTGGGTTACTTTAGTATGAACTGTTGTGTTAAACAATTTGTACTTCTCAGGGTTTTTTTTTCTGTCTTTTTGCTTCCCAAGAATACTTGTACTAGATACCCATGTAATTAATTAATAGCATGTTCTTGTATAGCACTGCTTCTTTTACGTAGCGCTTTACAGAGACATTTTGCAGGCAAAGGTCCCTGCCCCGTGGAGCTTACAATCTATTTTTTTTGGTGCCTGAGGCACAGGGAGATAAAGTGACTTACCCAAGGTCACAATGAGCCGACACCAGGAATTGAAAACCAGGTTTCCCTGCTGCAAACTCAGTGCTAGTCAGTGTCGTTACTTACTGAGCCACTCCTTTTCATGTAACTTGCATTAATGGCACATACTGTGATATACAGCATTTTACTAGCTTCTTCAATGTGAATTTAGTGATCTTAGATTTAAGTTGTTTGCTTTCCGTTTGTTTGAAGTCACTGTGTGTTCAGAAAGTGTGTGCACAGCCAGAAACCTGAATCCCCTCCCCTTATCTTTATTAGCTCTTTTAGGCTGCGGCCCCGCTAGCGATACGCGCGCTGGCGCTTAAAGCATGCGTGGCGGGTGTCCTGCGTCTGCTAGCGCGGGGGGGGGGAGGAGGGGCGGCATTGCCAAATATTGAGCGAGCGGGTAGGTATAATTTTATTTACTTAAGCGCATCGCGTAAGCGGGGACATATATATATATATATATATATATATATATATATACAGCTAAACCCTGTTATAACGCGATTCGGTTATAACGCGGTTTTCCCGTGGCTCCCGTTTAAAAAAAAAAATTTTAAAAAAAATTTTTTTTTTACATTTTTTTTTTTTGCACACTGCACATACTGCACACACTCACTGCACACACACTGCTCGTTGCTCACACTGCCACACTGCACACACACTGCACACTGCACACACACTGCTCATTGCTCACACTGACACACTGCACACACACTGCACACTGCACACACTGCACACACTGACACACTGCACACACACTGCACACACACTGCACACTGCACACACTGACACTGCACACACACTGCACACACACTGCTCATTGCTCACACTGCACACACTGACACACTGCACACACACTGCTCATTGCTCACACTGCACACACTGACACACTGCACACACACTGCACACTGCTCATTGCTCACACTGCACACACTGACACACTGCACACACACTGCACACACTGCTCATTGCTCACACTGCACACACACTGCTCATTGCTCACACTGACACTGCACACACACTGCACACATTACACACACTGCACACTGCACACACACTGCTCATTGCTCACACTGCACACTGCACACACACTGCTCATTGCTCACACTGCACACACTGACACTGCACACACACTGCACACACACTGCACACTGCACACACTGCACACACTGCACACACACTGCACACTGCACACACACTGCTCATTGCTCACACTGCACACACTGACACACTGCACACACACTGCACACTGCACACAATTATTATATAGAAATAAACAGACAACTGCACTTTAACAGATGTATTTTGCCTGTACAACGTCTTGTGACTTTTGTTTCACAAAGTTAAGGGGGTGGGAAGTCATTGTGCTGTGGGGGTTGGGGGGGTGGCGGGGCCCTGCGCTGCGGCTACGGCGGGCCCTGTACTGCGGCGGGGGGGGGGGGGGGGGGTTAGCGGTCTGTGTGTGTGAGTGCGAGTGCCTGTCGTGGTGTGTGTGTGTGTGAGTGCGTGAGTGCCTGCATGTGTGTGCGCGCATGTGTGTGTATGAGTGCGTGAGTGCATGTGTGTGTGTGTGTGTATGTGTGTATATATGAGTGCTCCAGCCCGAGTCCGTGGAGGGAGGGGGGGGGAGAGTAGCGGGTCCCTCCTGCAGCCAGTGGAGGGAGTGGGGGGAGAGTAGCAGCTCCCTCCTGCAGTCCGGGGAGGGGGGGGGGAGAGTAGCAGCTCCCTCCTGCAGTCCGGGGAGGGAGGGGAGAGTAGCAGCTCCCTCCTGCAGTCCGGGGAGGGGGGGGAGAGTAGCGGGTCTCTCCTGCAGCCCGTGTAGGGAGGGGGGGGGGAGAGTAGCAGCTCCCTCCTGCAGTCCGTGGAGGGAGGGGGGGGAGAGTAGCGGGTCCCTCCGCTCAAGCCATGCCCCCCCTCCCTGTCAAACCTCCCACCTCCCGCTCCGGCTCTTACACTTACTTACACACACACACACTCAGACACTTACACACACTCACAGACACTCACACACACTCACACACACTTACAGACACTCAGAGACACTCACACACACTTACGCACACTCACACACACTTACACACACTCACACACACTCACACACACTCACACACACTCACACACACTCACACACACTCACACACACACTCACGCACACTCACGCACACTCACGCACACTCACGCACACTCACGCACACCCACGCACACCCACGCACACTTACGCACACTTACGCACACTCACGCACACTTACACACACTTAGACACTCACAGACACTCACACACACTTACACACACACTCAGACACTTACACACACTCACAGACACTTACACACACTCACACCCACATACACACACCCATATACACACACACACTTTCTCTCCCATATATACATACACACACACACTCTCTCACTCTACACAGACGGGGGGTGGGGTCGGAGCAGAGGAAAGGCCGCGACCACCACCACCACCCGCTCCCCCCCCTCCTCCCGCGCAGGCAGCGGGAGCACCGGGGACAGCGGTGGGGAGAAGAAACCCCCCGCTACCACCTCCATGCAGGCAGCGGGATCTGAGGTAAGCGGCGACCTGAGGGACATCCCCGCTCCCATCTCCTGCCCCGCGGGCTGTCACGCGGTGACAGGGGGAAGCGGGGACAGGAGGGACATCCCCGCTCCCATCTCCTGCCCCGCGGCCTGTCCCGCGGTGACAGGGGGAATCGGGGACAGGAGGGACATCCCCGCTCCCATCTCCTGCCCCGCGGCCTGTCCCGCGGTGACAGGGGGAAGCGGGGACAGGAGGGACATCCCCGCTCCCATCTCCTGCCCCGCGGGCTGTCCCGCGGTGACAGGGGGAAGCGGGGAGCGGAGGGACATGCCCGCTCCCATCTCCTGTCCCGCGGGATGAATATGCGCTAAAGCGCGGCGGCCATTATTTTTTTCTCGCGACCCCGTTAGTAACGCGGTGGTCTCGGGGTGGACCCCGAGACCCGCGTTATAACGGGGTTTAGCTGTATATATATATATATATATATATATATATGCAAGTCACCTCGCCAAACACCGCCTGCTCAGCGCTAGCGGGGCCGCAGACTTACAAGGACAGGGTGGGCTAATTGTAAAGCAAACACTTGATTGAGAAACACTCCCACCTTCAGAGGCCTCTAAGAAATTACATTTGTAACACATTTTCAAAGAAGGAAAGCAGCCAAATATTTGCTATTAGCACAGTTAGATATTTTTAAGGACGCCCACCAGACAATTCAATTTCTTTAAAAAAGTAATGTTCTGGCCCGCTCCATTGGATCACTTCTTTAACTCTTTGAGTGCCAGATGTAAAAATCACTAGACTGACTGTTTTCAGATGGATATCTATCAAAAGCCTACAGATTGAAACACCCTTCTATATTCAACAGCTTCCACCCTGCCCCTCGGAAAAAGGAGAGTGCCATATTCTCAACTCATACAGGCAGCCAGAATCACCAGCAATCCTGCTGATCTGGAATCTGCAAGGCTGTCCATGGGTTACAAATTCCTTGAGAGAGGGTATCCACACACTGAAGTAAAACAAGGTATATCTAGAGTGTTCTCTGTACTTAGGATGGAGCTGCTAAAATTGTATCACAAAGCAACGGTTTCAGACCAATTCTATGTGACCAGCACATATTTTAGGGCCCCCTGTGAGTTTAAAAGAATCATAGCCCGACACTGGCATATTGTCAATTCTGATCCCACTAGGCACCACAGTCAAACCAAAGTCGCAGAGGCCTGTTACAGTTTATGGGCTAGTAGAGGGGTCTGCAACCTCTCAAGGAAGAAGAGCCATGTTATAAAAAATGTCTTTCTCTAAAATATTTCAAGAGCCGCAACACATGCAAGAATATTACACCCCACAAACACATATGTATACTGTACACACACCTGTACACAGGTATATAGTGTATAAGCATTAACATACGACAAAATATGTGGTTGAATAAAATGCATCTCACAATAATAAGTCCCTCTATTTCGTTTTTTTTTCATTGTTTTTGTGCGCAAAACAGTCATTTACAAATACACAATACATACATAAACTACCCCCCCCCAAAACACCTACATGACCCCCCCCAAAACACATACATGACACCCTCCCAAATACACACACACATATATATATATATATATATATATATATATATATATATATATATTATATATACTGATTCAGCGGCCGTTATTCGAACACATCACGGCGCCGATTTCGAGTTCTCTGCTGTTCCCCACGCAGCATGAACGCGATCAATCGCCCCAGGCACCTGCGCTTATCACGGATGTTTAGTTTGAATTTCATGGATTCTGTTTCTTCGTTTGCAATAAAATGGATGAATTGTAATGTGCTATTGTGTCAGTTTCATGTTTTTAAAAGCCAGAACACTAAAATTCGTTTTTCTGCACTCGCCGCGCTCGCATCTTAGTGCGGGAAGGCTGGAATTCATCCCGCGGTTTCAAATCGGTATTCCGATGTACATGACGCGTGAAGTGTTCGAATAATGGCCGCTGCATCAGTACATACATACACACACACACACACACACACACACACACACACAGGACCGCCAACAGAAATCATGGGGCCCAGGACAAATGAAAGGAGCAGACCCAACCCCCACCCATAGCGCACCAACCACGTAAAAAAAACTTTAGCGCGCAACTTTTAATTAACGGTTTCTTTTAATTGTAATACGGAAAAAAACATTACACTGCAATCTGTTTATTTTAATATTTTCAACAAAAGGCAAAGATACTCAATGCAACATCCAATGTGACAAAATGCCTGGGGGTGATTCAGTATGGGCCTGGGGGGTGGGGGCTTCAATTGGCAGGTGAAGGGGCTGGTTTCGGAGGGAGATGGAAGGCACGTGGGTGGGTGACTGGGTGGGGGACTGACTGCCTGGGTGGGTGACTGCCTGGGTGGGTGACTGATTGTCTGGGGATACTAACCAAAAAGCTCTGAGCGGAGCTGCCGTGTTGCATGCTGATGTACTGTACCTGTCTGAACTGTACAGATGCACAGCTGATCTCCTGACCGCTCAAGCTTTCCAGCGATCCGGCACCAGTCAATGGACAGGCACGCTGAATAGCCTCACATCTCGCAACTGCGTGCTTCATCAGGGGCAAGATCAAGATCTACTTGATCATATCAGACAGCATATCTATTATAGTGCTATTAAAGCTGCAGTCCAAGCAATTGCCTACGTTTAAAAAAAAAAAAAAATCAGTTCTATACTATAAGAAAATACTTTTCTTTAAAACAACTATAAATTACATTTTTAATGTATTATAATGTAACAAGCCTTTTTTGTTTCTATAGCCACCATTTACAAAGTCACTTTGCCTTCCTCTTCTAAAAGAGGCTCTTCTGCTGCACTGACAGCCATTTAGTGAACCACCGAGCCAAATATTTGCCGATCGATCACAGGAGAACGGATCGATCGGCAACTTGGCTAATTACTTATCATTTTGGGAATTGTATTGAAGCACACATTAAAGAAGAAAAAAATGTAAACAAAAACGGTATCTTGAACTGCTGCTTTAAAGTATCTTTTAGGTATGTACTGTATACTTTATGTGGTCTAATCTGTCTTGTCCTAATTCCATCATAGAAACATAGAATTTAATGATAGATAAGAACTAGCCTGCCCACTTCCCTAGCTGTTGTAAAACCTCAGATGCTACCAGCCTTATTTTTATTTCCACACATTTTTTAATTCCCTTTCTGTAATAGCCTTTATCATCAGAGTATGTTGAGGTGTACAGTAATGTGTGTCATGTAGGTGAAGGAGAAAGGAGGAGTTTATACTTCTTATCTAAGCACTCATACAGAAAGCTGCTAAGGTCTTGCACATTTTATTTCCTGCACTGCCCCGAAATATAAAGGCTACAACAAACAAAACGAATGAATAAGACAAGGCAATTATAATTAATTATAAAGCACGAATTTCAATGGCATACTTACATTCCAAGTGCTTATAAAGCACTAAAGAATGCCATTGTCCCAATTACACACCTTTAACAGGGGTGAGAGAGAAGCACTACAGGCAGACTTCACTATAGAAGAGTTATCAGAGGTAATCAAGACATAAAAACCAGCCAAAGCGCCAGGCCCAGATGGCTTCTCAAATTTATATTATAAAAAATACCTCAAATTACTAGCTCCCCACATGTTAAAATTATTTAATGAGATCCTAGCAGGGGCCTCCTTCCCAAAACAAATGCAACAAGCTTCATATTCTTTGATCCATAAACCTGGAAAGGACTGCAAGAGCTACCGGCCCATTTCACTGATCAATTCAGATGTTAAAATCTATTCTAAACTTATAGCAAACAGGGTGGGTAGTGTCCTTTCCAGGCTAATCCACACGTATCAAGTAGGGTTTATCGGAGGTAGACAAGTAGCAGACAACACCAGGAGAATAATAGATTTGATCGATCTGGCAAAAAAGAAAAACATACATTCTATGGTGTTACGTCTGGATGCTAAGAAAGCCTTCCATAGAATAGACTGGCCCTATCTAAAAGAGACTTTAGGAGAATTTGGTTTCGAAGGATGTCTGTTAAACGCTATTCTTGCGCTATATGTAGGCCCGACAGCACGGGTGCGACACCAGGGCTTCCCTTCAGATCAATTTAATATACGAAGCGGAACAAGACCGGGTTGCCCGTTGTCCCCACTGCTATTTGCCCTCTGTATCGAGCCCCTAGCCGCGTATATTAGACATAGCCCAGACATAACAGGAATTTCAATTGATAACCAGTTGCACAAAGCAGCCTTGTATGCTGATGACGTCATTCGAATGCTGTCAAAACCTCTCACATCCCTGCCCAATGTTTTTGGGATTTTAAGTAAATTTAACCAAATTTCGGGGTTTAAGATTAATCAGACCAAATCGGAAGCCCTCAATATAAATCTACCTAAAGAAGTGGAAAAACTGATAGAAATAAACTTTAATTTTAAATGGCAAACCTCCGCTATCAAATATTTAGGGGTATACATCACAAGGGATTACAAAACTCTATACAAAGCCAATTTTCCCAGGCTGATTAAAATGTTGGGGGAGGATCTCAGGACATGGATGAAAGGTGGAATCTCATGGATTGGGAGGATACATAGCGTGAAAATGAACCTCCTCCCAAAGATATTATATATTTTCCAGAGTCTACCTATACCTATAGTAAGGGCGGACATCCTCTCCCTACAGTCACAAATTATGAAATTTATTTGGAATAAGAAAAATCCAAGAATTGCAAAGGGTATCTTAAAGAGGCCCACCATAAAAGGAGGACTAGCGGTACCTTGCTTGTTAGCTTACTACAAAGCGGCCCAATTAAGTCAAATTATCCAATGGCACACGGACCCAAGCTTAAGGAGATGGGTAGAATTGGAGAAAAGTTGTTGTGCACCGACTGAACTACATAATTTGATCTGGATACACAAGAAAGGATTAAACAGGATGGCAATGCCGCTCCAGACCATACTGCACCGACACACTTTATTCGAGCAAATACCCGGTATGTACCTGGCAGATACCTGGAATGCGCCGCTCCTCACCTCTGACAAGCCCCGTTGCATTTGCCTTCCCAGCCTGGGTTCATGCCTGGCTGATGGGCGGCTGATCTGTTAAATGATAATGATTAGGATTTAATAGGCTGCAATGCTTCGCGTGTCTACCAGATGGCATAAATTCATGAATTGTAATGCAGTATATATATATATATACTGTGCAGTATTGCAGCCAGCGGGAATAAAATGCTTCAATCCCTGCTTGGAAAATAACTCAATGCACTCGGGCAGAAAACAGTCACAAACCTCAATACACCCGGGTATACCCGAATTCGTGGGACTAGCCAAGCTCGAATAAAGTGTGTCGCCAGTGTAGTCTGTTCACTAAAGGTTTGGAAGGCCACTAAATACAGCTGCAATTTAACCTCCAAGAATCGGTAACCCAGACTTCGCTCCAGGGGTGAATTGGCAGAATCTGTTAATTTGGGAACAGTCGGGTATTACACGACTTATGCACCTGGAGGGAAGAAAATATATAAAAACATTTGAACAAATTAAGTCCACAAAGGATATACCAAACAAAGATTATTTAGATACCTCCAGATCAGAGATTTCTATAACAAAACCCCAATTAGACCTATAAGAACGAATTTTGAGCAGCTGTGTTCTAGAGGAACGGACACAAGGGACTGACATCTAGAATGTACAGGGAAGTGATCTGTCCTGAGACACCTAATGAACCAAGACTTAGCTACATCAGACAGTGGGAAGCCGACTTAGGAGAGACTTTAGAGGACGAGGACTAGGACATGATCCTACAGGCAACAGCGAAAAGTTCAATATGCACCACGTTAAAGGAGAACGCATATAAAGTCCTTATGCGGTGGTATTACACCACATGAAAATTAGCTAAATTTGTGAGGGGCTACTCCCCGCTTTTCCAAAAGCAGTGCGGGGAGGTGGCGGATTTGCAACACATGCTGTGGTCTTGCAGAAAAGCGGTCCCGGTTTGGGAACGAATTAGAGATTGGCTACAAAGGATTATCGGTCTGGAGATCCCCCTGGGCTCGTGGGTGTTCCTTCTGGGCAGATGGATCCAGGGTCTATCAAATGCGTCGCATAAATTAATCGCGCATTTTGCAACAGCCACTAGATGTGAGATTGCAGCATTATGGAAGCAAAATGAACTACCAATCACAAAAATCAGGAACAGGATTTGGCATGTCTGCCGGATGGAGCAATTAACGAGTATGGTTAATGACACCGGCCTAAATTTCCTAAACGTCTGGACACCATGGTTGGCCCAGACAGATATCCCGGGGGTGGACGCTGTCGAGATATATCAATAATAGCCACAAGTGCGTTCTCCTTTGATGGTAAGAGATCCTACACCACATAGCGATGGACAAATAGGCCTGAAACCGACGACAGCCCAGACTACACGATGGCACGAAATGTGCAGAAAAAAAGGTTGATATCCCTTTAGAGAATCATAGAACTAATTGACATACGATCCCAAGAAGGAGCCAAAACCCATGCAACAGACGCACCGGCTCCCCTTCGCCCCCTTTTCCCCCATCCCCTCCCCCAGGTCCTTTGTCTGGTATGTCCTGTCAATGTCGTAGGTAGTCCCTATTCTATGTCTTGTACGAATTTTCTATTCGATGTTAAAAAAGGAAAAAGATGGTGTACATCATAATGGTTTGTGGCATAATGTTTGTATGAGAAACACCAATAAAACTGAAGTTGAAAAAAACAAAAAGTAATACCCAGAGTACAGTATGTTTTACTTGACTGTACATAACCTCTGGAGCCACTGTGGTCAGCTGCTATTTATTACAACTATCTAAAAAAAGTTTTAAGTAATAAAGTATCTATCATCAAAATGTATTTCAGGTGGTGACTAAAGTTTGTTTATTTTTAAATGTGTAATCGTGTCTTTTCATTTGCCCAGTCACGAAACATTATTAGAGTACTTTTTGAAAATTAAAGTAAAATAAGATGCTTCACGTACAGAAAACGTGTAAGAACAGAGGAACCCCAATGGTGCAAGATTTTATGATCTTATAAAAAGAAAATAATAACAATGCCACTCATACAGTGTGCAAAGTCATCAGTAGATGCCACAAGAATACAGGGAATGGGTAGGAACAATCCATCCAACATGTTGCAGCTTCATGAAGGAGCTGGCTGAGGAAGTGAAAGTCGGTCTGTAAATACCTTCTCCCGTCTCTCTCATAACTAGTGATATTACACCTAGGCTAGGTCCCCGGTGCCTGCTGCAGCGCGCGCTATGGTGTGCGCTGCAGGGACAAGATGGGCTGGGCCCACTAGCTGCCTTGGCCGCTGCGTTGCACGATCAGTTTTTCCTGAAGACATTCAAATGGTCTTCAGTATTGGCAACGTGCGTGGTGGCCACGCCCCCCGGCGGTTCAGTCAATGAGGCCGAACCTGCCGAGTGACATCATGGCCACGCCCCCGTCTTTCCCCCTGCAGCTCACCGCAGACTGGCGATCACAGCTGCATGTGGCACCAGCGTCGACGCCGGGGCCATAGCCTAAGTTGCCCAATGGGGGGAAACCATCACATATAACAGGTAAATAAGTATAAAGATTCAATTAAACTTTTATCACAGTAAAAAAAAATAAAAAGCTAAAATGATTTTTTTAAAAATCTTGTTAAATGAAAAATAAAGAATAACCCAGGCAGATTAAATATGTATTTGTTAATATAACAAATTTGTTAATACAATACACTCTACATGCTTAAGAAGACATATGCAATTGAAAATTGAGATACAATTATATATTGTGGAATAATATAAACTAGGAATAAGTTGAAAACAGCAAGTTTCACACATACTGTATGGAGCAAATTCACGCAAATGAAACCTTTTGCAAATTCCTCCATCTTGATACATATCCTCATTAGCCTTCCAAATTGTGATACCCTCTCACGTAAGATTAAATGCTCACAAATATTTGAAACCAAACAAATATTGGCGTAAAGCAGATGTGGTGCCCATATTTAAAAAGGGAGCTAGGTCACAACCAGGGAATTACAGACCTGTAAGCCTGACTTCAATAGTAGGGAAACTACTTGAAGGTTTAATACGGGATAATATTCAGGAATACCTAAGGGAAAACAAAATTATTAGCAATAGTGAGCATGGATTTATGAAGGATAGATCATGCCAAACTAACCTTATTTGTTTCTTTGAGGAGGTAAGTAGGAATTTAGACCAGGGTAATGCAGTTGATGTGGTCTACTTAGATTTTGCAAAGGCTTTTGATACGGTTTCACACAAGAGGCTGGTGTACAAAATAAAGAAAATTGGACTCAGTAATAATATATCCACCTGGATTGAAAACTGGTTAAAGGACAGACAACAGAGGGTTACATAAGTGGAACTTTTTCAGGTTGGGCTAAAGTCGTGAGTGGAGTACCTCAGGGATCGGTACTGGGACCCCTGTTTTTAACTTGTTTATTAATGTCCTTGAGGTTGGCATCGAGAGCAAAGTCTGCATCTTTGCTGATGATACTAAATTGTGTAAGGTAATAGAATCAGAGCAGGATGTGATTTCTCTTCAGAAGGACTTGGAGAGACTGGAAACGTGGGCAGGTAAATGGCAGATGAGGTTTAATACAGATAAATGTAAGGTTATGCATTTGAGATGCAAGAACAAAAAGGCGAATTACAAATTAAATGGGGATAAATTGGTGGAATCCCTGATGGAGAAGGATTTAGGAGTGCTTGTAGACAGCAGGCTTAGCAATAGTGCCCAAAGTCATGCAGTAGTTGCAAAGGCAAACAAGATCTTATCTTGCATCAAATGGGCAATTGCCCGTTTGATGGAAGATAAGATCTTGTTTGCCTTTCCATTGTGATGGTGTTACGGTTGTGCTCGCCACAAACCAGGGCCGGACCGCGTGGCTGAGGCTGGGTTATGAAATCACCAACCTTAGACCGCGCAGACTGGTCCAGAGTGCGAAGTTCGTAGTCAAACAGGCCGGGTTCAGGACTGGAGAGAACAGCGTAGTCGTTGGACGAGCCAGAGTCAGGATAGGAGATGTCCGGGTAGTCGTAGTCCAAGCAGGGAGGCGGCAACAGGAAACAAGCAGGTCCTCCTGCTTCAGCGTAATCGCTGCAGGTTGGGAACGGGGTTTGCGCAAGTTGCGTCCACGACCCATGCCGCCGGTCTAAGAGAAGGAAGGCAGACCGGAGTGGGCACACCACCAGACAGCACCGGTAAACCAGTGCTTCAGCGCAAGAGTTCAATCTGGCCTCTGCGAAGGGAGAAAGAGCAGCAGGCCACGGGGTCCAAACAGCAACCTCTGCTAAGGGTAGAAGCAGCAGGTTGCGGGCTCCAGGGAGATAGCACACAGCAGGTCTCCAGGGAACAGAACACAGGCCTCAGCAAAGTAGCTGCAGGCTACGAGGGAACAGGAACAACGAACTGGAACAATAATCAACAGACATTAGTAACGAGAGATAACAAGCCAGGAGGCTTTTGGCAAAACACAGGTAACATCCAAGAAGGATTATGCTCAGCAGAGATGCATAGTGGGGAATGCAGTATTTAAAGGTCAGCAAACCAATAGCAGAAGGGGCGTGTGACAGCATTGCTCTAATGACTGATCCCAGGCTTGGGCTGCAGTTATAGCGTGCACAGCTGCTGTAGATACCAGATTGAGTGTTCCAGGACTGCACAGGTCTGCAAGGCAAGGTAAGCAGTAAACTGAGGTGTGGATTCCTAACAGATGGAAGGGAAGTAAACATAATGATGCCCCTTTACAAAGCATTAGTAAGACCACACCTTGAATATGGAGTACAATTTTGGGCACCAATCCTAAGAAAAGACATTATGGAACTAGAGAGAGTGCAGAGAAGAGCCACCAAATTAATAAAGGGGATGGACAATCTAACTTATGAGGAGAGGCTAGCTAAATTAGATATATTTACATTAGAAAAGAGGCGTCTAAGAGGGGATATGATAGCTATATACAAATATATTCGGGACAATACAAGGAGCTTTCAAAAGATCTATTCATCCCAAGGACTCGGGCCATCCCTTAAGGTTGGAGGAAGGGAGATTTCACCAGCAACAAAGGAAAGGGTTATTTACAGTAAGGGCAGTTAAAATGTGGAATTCATTACCCATGGAGACTCTGATGGCTGAAAACAATACATTTGTTCAAAAAAAGGTTGGACATCTTTTTAGATAGATGTAAGGAAGCAGGAGTCACGCCGTGCACGGCGTGCTCCTTACTCACCCGCGGCTCTGTCTGGGTCTCCCGCGACTCGCAGGGACCCTTCCCCATGGCGCCAAGCTCCGGTCCTCCTATGCGCGCACGCGCACGTCCAGTCTCTTCTTCTGCCCTCGGTTCAGGGCGTGGGTCCGCGCACGCAGCTACAGACGCTGCCACCGGGAGGCGCGGCCACACAGGGGCGCACCAACCCTTTAAAGAGACAGTACCCTTTTGCAATGCCACAATACAATTCACCAATACTTCTAGGATTTATAGCTATTCCTCCAGGAACTCATCTAGACCTATCCCTGTCTCAGCCTGGCCCATTCACACACCCCCGCCTTGCTACTCGGCTATTGGTTCCTCATATCTACATATACCCTCCAGATTCATTAACTCGTCGGCTGAGCATAGAACCAGTTGTTCTCATCACTCTCTGCCTCCCTAGTTCTGTTCCACAGATTTCCTCGTGTACCGGACCGGCTTCTGCTACGTCTTCCTGCACCTCTGGCATCCCGAACTCGGCATACGGCATCACGACTCTCCTGATCTCTGGCATTCGGATTCTGGCTTATGGTAAACGACAACGTCTCTCTCTCTAACCCTGGACTTGGCTACCGCACCCTCTACCATCCGTACCTCTCCTACCCCGATCCCGGAATCCCAGACCATTCTTCAATCAAGACGTGCCCTCGTGGCTGTGGGTGGCGTAATTACCTTTCCCACCTCAGCACCGCGGTCCCGTCTCGTTTGTGGTGAGCACATCCTGACATTATGCTCAGCCCACCAAAAATGGACCCTGCTGAGGTGGAGCGCACTATTAATGCCCATTCTTCACTTTTTACCAGACTAGAGACTTATCTGGAACAAACGGATAGACGGACAGATACGTTGCAGCAAAGTGTTAACTCCCTTACGGTTCAAGTTCGAGCCCTCACTCGGCAACTTTCACCCGGAGCTTCCCCTGCACCTGCAACTCCCTTTCCAACCCCTCAGTTTGCACTGGAACCTCGTATTCCACCTCCCAAACACTATGGTGGAGACCCCCAAGGATGTAGGGGCTTCCTTAACCAATGCCTCATCCAATTTCGTCTCGCTCCCTCTCGTTTTGCCTCTTCCGTTTTCAGGGTCGGCTTTATCCTGTCTCTCCTCACCGACCAGGCCCTGGCATGGGCTTCTCCCATCTGGGAACAACAAGGGCCTCTCACCCAGGACATCGATCTCTTCGTCGAGGAGTTCCGAAGAGTTTTTGATACCCCGGCACGGAAGTTAACGGCAGCTTCGGCCCTTCATCATATAACCCAGGGAGATCGTACCGTCGCTGGGTATGCCGTGGAGTTCCGCACTCTTGCCGGTGAGACGGGTTGGAATAATGAAGCACTATCTTCTGCGTTTTGGCAGGGTCTGTCTGAGTCCCTGATGCACGGGACCGTCCTACTGATTTAGAGGAGTTAATCGCCCTGGCGGTTCGAGTAGATCAGCGTCTACAGGAACGGAGATACGAACGGTCTCGTTACCGACAACGGGTGCCAAGAAACCTTGCTCCTTCCTTCATTTCCCCGTTACCTCCTTCCGAAAATATTCCGGAACCCATGCAGTTGGGGGGCAACAGGCTGTCTCCTGCCGAGAGACAACGTCGGCGTAATGCCGGTCTCTGCATGTACTGTGGCAACTCCAGTCACACGCTACCCCAGTGTCCTCACAAGCCGGGAAACGCCAACTCCCAATGAAATCCCGGAGAGTTTCGTTGGGAATTCTTATCCTTTCTCCTATTGTCAAGGACATACTCCCCACCAGGATAATGTTGCCTATTACACTGTCTGGAGAGGGGGTTCACGCTCAAGCGCGAGTGTTCATTGATTTTGGGTCCGCTGGTAACTTTATCGATGAGACTTTTGCTAGGCGAAACAATATTTCACTTGTCACCAAGAAGACGCCAATAGGTCTGGAAGCCATTGACGGTCGACCTCTACAACCGGCATTTATCACGCTACAGACGGTGTCTCTACAACTACAGTTCTTCAATCTCCATACGGAGTTCATTTCTCTCGATGTGATCCACTCTCCCTCTGCTGAGCTGATTATGGGTCTTCCTTGGCTCCAACTCCATAATCCTCGCATCGACTGGACGGATCGGGTACCCATCCAGTGGGCCACTTCGTGTGCCAAAACCTGTACCAGGATTTCCCAGAGGATTGGTGGGTTGTCTACTCTGCCAGAGAAGATCGACTCCTTACCTTCTGAGTACTGGGGATTCCGCGATGTGTTCGACAAGGCACGTTCCGAGATACTACCTCCGCACCGTTCTTTCGATTGTCCCATTGACCTACTTCCTGGAGCACCTCTTCCTAGAGGACGATCTTATCCGCTCTCTCTCCCAGAGACGAAAGCCATGAGTACCTACATCGCTGAGAATTTAGAAAGGGGTTTCATCAGAAAATCTTCTTCCCCAGTTGGTGCAGGCTTCTTCTTCGTCAAAAAGAAAGACGGTTCTCTCCGTCCATGCATTGACTACCGGGGTTTGAATAACATCAGACGCAAAAATCGCTATCCTCTGCCCTTGATTCCGGAACTATTTGATCGTCTCCAGGGAGCTACTATCTTTTCTAAGTTGGATCTAAGAGGAGCCTATAATTTAGTAAGGATACGAGAGGGGGACGAGTGGAAGACTGCTTTTAACACCCATGACGGCCACTACGAATACCTGGTGATGCCGTTCGGCCTGTGCAACGCACCAGCAGTTTTCCAGGATTTTGTCAACGAGATTTTTCGGGACATTCTTAACAAATTTCTTATTGTTTACCTAGATGACATCTTTATCTTTTCTCAATCCACTCAAGAGCACATCAAACACGTTCAACATGTGTTGTTACGCCTTCGGGAGAACCATCTCTTTGCGAAATTGGAGAAATGTCAGTTCCATCTCAAATCAGTGGCGTTTTTGGGTTACGTTATTTCTGATTCCGGTTTCAATATGGATCCAGAGAAACTTAAGGCGATTTTGGACTGGCCTCGCCCGAACACTCTCAAAGCTGTGCAACGCTTCCTGGGTTTTGCAAACTATTATCGACGTTTCATCCGCAATTTTTCCTCTACAGTATCTCCCATAACTGCTCTCACGAAGAAAGGTGCAGATCCTTCATCATGGTCTGAAACCGCCATACAGGCATTTGATCTGCTGAAAAGGGCTTTTGTCTCTGCGCCCATCCTCACACACCCGGATCCTAAACTTCCATTTACCTTGGAGGTAGATGCTTCTGACATCGGGGCTGGGGCTGTTTTATCCCAAAGGACATCTCCTTTAGCAAGACTGCACCCATGCGCCTTCTTTTCGAAGAAATTTTCATCCGCAGAACAGAACTACGATGTCGGGAACCGGGAACTTTTAGCGATCAAATTAGCATTAGAGGAGTGGAGACATTTCTTAGAAGGTACAGAGACACCCATAACCATTCTTACAGACCATAAGAACCTTCTCTACCTAGAAGGGGCACGTCGTTTGAACTCTCGGCAAGCCCGCTGGGCATTATTTTTTTCACGATTCAATTTCCTCATCTCCTTCATTCCTGGCTCCAAGAACCTTAAAGCTGACGCCCTCTCTCGACAGTTCCTTGCAGAGGACAAATCTGAAGAACAGCTAGAGACTATCATTCCTTCCAGATGTATCCTGTCCGCCAATTCCTTTGATATTATGGGCAAGATTCAATCCGAGCAATCTCAGATTCCTATAGGGCTCAAAGTTCCAGAGGGAAGACTCTACACGGCAGTCCAACACCGCAAAAAGGTTTTAGAATGGTGTCATACTTCTAAATCTGCAGGACATCCGGGGATACGGAAGACCAACGATCTCGTTCAATGCACCTTCTGGTGGCCAGAGAGAGCTAAGGATGTAGAGGAGTTTGTCAAAGCGTGTGGTACTTGTGCTCGCAACAAGGTACCTCGGGTCAAACCAGCAGGCCTTCTTCTTCCTTTACCCATTCCAGACCGTCCCTGGAACCATATTTCTATGGACTTCATTGTGGAGCTTCCAGATTCCAAGGGAAAGGATACGATTCTTGTGGTCATTGATCGTTTTTCCAAACAGACGCATCTTGTGCCTTTGAGGGGTCTTCCGAATTCCTCCCGCCTTGCGGATGTCTTCATTCAGGAGATTTTTCGTCTTCACGGGGTGCCAGCTACTATTGTTTCGGACCGTGGATCTCAATTTGTATCAAGATTTTGGCGTGCGTTTTCCCGAAAATTGGGGATTTCACTTCAATTCTCTTCAGGATACCACCCACAGACCAATGGGCAGACGGAGAGGGCCAACCAAAACCTGGAACAGTATCTTCGATGTTTTATAACCGATACGCAGCAGGATTGGGTGGATTTGCTTCCTTGGGCCGAGTTTGCTCTTAACTCTCTTCGCAATGATTCCACTCAAGAATCTCCATTTTTTATTAACTGTGGCTTTCATCCTTCTCGTTTACCCTTTTCTTCCCTATCCTCAGGAGTACCAGCGGTGGACAAACGCATCTCCTGGCTGAAAGACTTATGGACAAGGATTCAGGAGAACTTAAAGGTAGCTACAGGGAGACAGACAGTTCCAGGCAGATCGCCTTCGACGTCAAGTACCGGAGTTTGTTCCAGGAGACAAGGTGTGGCTTTCTTCCAGGAATATCCGACTAAAGGTTCCTACCATGAAGCTTGCTCCCAAGTTCCTCGGTCCCTTCACCGTAGTTAGGAGGGTTAATCCTGTGGCTTACCAGCTACGCCTTCCACCTTCGATGAAAATACCTTCGGTCTTCCATGTATCCTTACTTAAACCAGTATTTCAGAGTCCTCGCTTTTCCAAGAATACTTCTCCTCCACTTCCTCTTACGATTCACGGTCAACAGGAGTACGAGGTCCAGTTTATCTTGGATTCCAGGATCTCCAGAGGAGGAGTACAATACCTGGTTCACTGGAAGGGGTTCGGACCTGAGGAACGTTCATGGATTCCCCATCGGGATCTTCACGCACCTCGCCTTCTTCAGGCTTTCCATCATAGGAATCCCTCCAAGCCTTGTCATGGACGCCCGGAGGTCGCCCCTGAAGGGGGGGGGTACTGTAAGGAAGCAGGAGTCACGCCGTGCACGGCGTGCTCCTTACTCACCCGCGGCTCTGTCTGGGTCTCCAAAACAAGTCAACAAGATTTAACAAAGCCATCACTATTGTTAATTAGCTTTAGTTAAGTAGGAAGTGTTTGCACCTACAAAATCATCAGGTATTGCTAATGACTTTCAAATGTGGCCCCAAAAATTGGAATACAAACAAAATAAATAGTTTTATTTAATTTCTACTGTGAGGAGTTTATCCAGACTGTTTCAATTACTGTACATGCATGATATTTTATAAAAATAAATTAATGCATTAAAATGGTAAAAGTTACTTAATGAAAATAATTGAAATACTGTATAGACAAGGGATGCGCAAAATGGGGGGCGAGGCGGTTGCATAGGATCCGCACTCTTCCCCAAGACATTTAAATTAAATACCGGGGGATCGCGTGAGGCCTCTGCAATGTCCTTAACCTCGTCTTTGGCGACTCGTCGCCATGGCAACACGTTGTCAAATGACGCCACAGGGTCACGTTACATCGGGTTGCCATGGCAACGTGACCCCGCAGCGTAATTTGGCACCAAAGACAAGGTAAGGAGGGGAAGCGCAAGCAAGGGGGGAGAGCAGACAGGGGGGCGCAGCAGGGAAAGTTTGCGCACCCCTGGTATAGACAATAGGGATATGTACAACAGTTGCAAATCTGATACATTTTGGACTTCCAAGGCTCGCTGAAGTCTTGTGGTCAACATTAATAACCATTTGTTAAGCTTTACAAACTCCTTATGCACGGTAAAATCTGTTGAGAAAGGTTCCTTCTTCAGCAGATTTGCTTGAAGTTCTGTATTCCGAATATCCTAAACAAGGCCCAAACACACAGACATACGGATGTAGCCAGCTTAATTATTGTGAACGCAGAACATCGCGTTATAATGCAGAATATCACTGAGTGGCCATATTCAATTGCAGTGATAATGCAGTATATTACCACATATCCCACCATAACGCGGCAGATTAAAATAACCCTCGTTAAAGCTGTACAAAATTAGCCTATTCAGTTGAAGTTGGTAATGACTAGTGAGTGGTGTAATATCTATGGATCAAATTGGAGTCTACTAGGCTGCCTAAGGGAAACGGTTTGCAGACAGCTAGTGTTTGTAATTGACACGCTAAGCAGGGGAGCCGTGAGTTATCCGCTGTGTGACTGTCTGTGACCATATCTATAACATAAAGATAAAAGGTAAGGAAGTGCAATGCATGGAGCACAGGTGCTGAGATGACTATACTGTTTCTGAGGCACAATTGGCATGAGGCTGACTTACTTTACACAGTGACAGTGAGGAGGATACTAAACAGGCCCTCAACCCCTCTGAGTGTCCTGGGGCACCTGTTACCAACAAGGCCCAGTTGAGACCTTACTAGTTCTACCTAATGCACAATTGCCCACCCCACAGTGTGAGGAAGAGGAAGATACCCCAAAACAAGCCTTTAACCCAGGGGTGGCCAACTCCAGTCCTCAGGGGCAACAGGTACGGTTTTCAGGATATACCTGCTTCAGCATAGGTCATGACTGAGCCACTTGTGTTTACTCAGGGATATCCTGAAAACTGTGGGTGGCCCTTGAGGACTGAAGTTGGCCACTCCTGCTTTAACGCTTCTGTAATGTACTGCATACATATTGTCAAAAGCACCAGCCACATTGGTGCTCCTTCTTCCTAGTAACAAACTGTAGCTGTCTGTACTTAAGCTCTAGACCTTCCAGGGGTTGGGTGAATGTGACCAACACCAAACTGCACAAGTAGCCACCAAATATGAAGGAAAAAAAATGCAAGGAAATGCGTGGTGCACATTTCTAGTAGCCACGTTGGTCAGGAATGTGTAGATTTGTTGCAGATTGTAATGGGCCTGTAATTGTAATGGAACTTTTAAATGGACCAACATGACCATTTATTAGATATGTGGTAGTACAAAAGAGTTCACAAGTCTTCATCTACCAGATGGTATGCTGTTGAACATAATGACACAATACAGACATAGAGCATTATAATACAGTACTCATGAAAAGTCCATGCATAAATAAACTGTTACTTAAAACATTTTCATTTGTTTATTTATATAGGATCTTGATTAAAATTCAACAGGAAATTAACAAAAAGGAGGAAAAGAGAGGATTTTTTCCAAAAAGGTATGCATTTCATTTATGTATTGTAATCACTTTTAAAGTGACTTTTAGAATATTTGTGGTATCAAAATATTAAACTTCTATATACTCAGTTTGTTTTCTTTTCATCATATTCACACATGTATTTATTGGGCCCAATCTCTCTGCACACAGTACGGTGCCTTTCTGTAAATCTTATGGGCAGCAATTTTGAGCAGTGGAAATAAGGGCTGAATTAGAGAAGCAGACTTAGGGGACTATTCTATAAGCCTCGATAACCCACTTATCAAGGCCTTTTCGCCCGAAATGCCTACTGCTATTCTGTAAGCTTTGGTAAGTGGGCGATAAAGGCATATATCGCCCATTTTTTTCAACCGTCCAAACCAGATCGCGGGGTGAGCGGCGATAATCCACTTATCGGCAGGTTCTGAAACTCGTGTAATTCTAGTAGCCTCGATTAGTTTAATATAATTATATTATATGGGTATGATGTACCACTATGCTATTCAATTGGTAGAGGGTGGGTATAGTGGGCCCGGGGTGGGTGGTTAGGCCTCCCGGATGAGTAGCAGGGGATGAGGGTTAACCCATTAATTACTGTAGCGGTTATAAACCGCTAAGGTGATTAAGGGGTTACGGGCCATTAGATTGTATTTTTTCATGTACTCTCTCTGGCAACGGAGGACATGGACCTGGAGTATGCTGATGAGGACTCCCTTCATAATGGCAGGGGTAAGTAGAAAGTTGTATTTACTTTATTTATGATGGCTGGCTAATGTTTGCTTTACAATGGGCAAATGCACTATTATGGATAATACACATATCTGGATAATAGTAATTTCGCCCATTACTGTACTGTATGTGTTGGGGGGGGGGTGGTTGTTGGGGGTTGAGGAGGTGGGTAGTAGGGTCATTGTGTATTTTTTTTAATTGTGGGTAGAGGGATTGGGAGAAGGGGTAGTAGCCCCAAGGATGGATGTTTTAGGCCTAATGGGTGGTAGTGGGAAGGGTTAACCCCTTCATTACCGTTGCGGTAAGGGGTTAAATCCACCCGCACCCCCCCCCCCGCAAGGCCTAAACACCCACAAAGGGCCAAATACCACCCTCACCCACCCCCGCTACTCACAACAAACCGGGCATGGGTAACCGCTAACGTAATGAAACTGTTTTAATAAAATAAAAAATGTAATACTAGTGTACATGAGCAGGGGGTCTCCGGAGCAGAACCACATTGATGCCCCGTTATGAGGTGCCGGTATCTCCTATGCATTTAAATGTCGCGCGTCATGTGACGTGAGAATAAAATGCATAGGAGATACCGAAACCCCATAATGGGTAAATCAACGCAGTTCTGCTCCGGAGCACCCCTGCTCACGTACACTAGTATTCCATTTTTTATTAAAACACTGAGATCGCTGGCAAGATATGTGCAGGGAGAGGCGTCTCTCTCTGAGCAGCTCTCTCTGCAGCTGGAACAAATCGCCGTGTGAGCCCTTTTGAGAGAGGCGATCATCACTTTGCTGGCTACTCGTCCGTTTTGGGAATTTTGCTATCACAGGTAATCGAGGCTTTCTGAATACTGTGATAGCAACGCTCAAAAAACTGGCGTCGTAAACAGCCCAGTGATTTTTTTTTTATGAAGCCTTATAGAATAGGTCCCTTAGTATACAACATTGGGGGAAAGTGATGAGAAGAGGGAAGCAAATAAACTTATATAACCACCAAACGTATATCATATTACCACACATTCACACACATTTAGATAGTCACACCAGTTAAGCGTTGGGAGTTTCAGTTCAAGATGAGTGAATAAGTATGTGAAGGCTGTGATGCTAGTAATGAGTGATATTTGACATGCCTATTCATAAACATACATTCCCAAACACTCATGACAAATATTACAAATATTCCAATGCATGCTATGCAAGATGCTTATGCATTTTAGAGAAGAATACAGCACATAAACATTGAAATAAAGCATTAAAACGACTAAAGACATGACCTAAAAGAAATAAATTGGGGGGGAGTAGGGGGAGTTCTCAAGTTCGTAGCTCCACTGAGAACTGGTTCGTGGCTAGCATGATCAGTCTTTTATAGCAGGGCCTCCATTGGGCCAAAGAGATTTGAAGATTTAAAGGCTGGGCAATTGCTAAGTCCAACTTAGTCATATGCCATCATTTTTATTAGTTGCAATTAAATGCACTGTGTTTTGTTTTTCAGTTCTATTTTATCATTTTTTTTCTTCATTAGATCAAAGTCTATATGCTCATGTACCAATATTTATTCCCTTTTTATCCTTTATGTGGTCATAGTAATATTTCCACCTCCTACACTTTGCAAAATTCTGTTTTTAAATTACAATCCAATGCATACAATACACAGTGGTAGGATGCTTTCCGACATACTATTTTTAACCACAAGGTCTCTTGAAGTGTAAAAAAAAAAAAAAAAAACAATATAATTTTCCACTCTCTTACAATACAGTATGTTGTTTTCAATGTTCAAAGCTCTTCTTCAGATACAGTAGCTATACTAACTTTCAACACATTTTCTTTTTTGTACTGTATGTCTTTTTAGGGCAGCAACACAGAAAGTTAATCAGGAAGCAGGTAATTATATACACACAAGCAGTACACATACAGGTTTTAAGATTAAAATCTGTAGTGTTTGTATAAACTTGTAAACCTTTGCAAAACATTCATGTTTTATTGCACAAAGTTTAGTTTTGGGGAATTTAACAAATTGTTAAAAGTTTAACTGGTTTGTAATTTTTTTTTTTTTTTTTTGGTTGTACATCTGCTTTACATTTGTGGTTAAATGTAAGAGTAGGCTAATGGTTACAGGTTAGTTGAAGGAATCAGTCAGCAAAGTTTCTTGGTACTGTATGAGATGTCTTGATTATGAGCTGTAAGTTTATGAAAAAATACGTTCTGTTGCAGTATTATAACAGAATTACCGCTGGTTCCTGTACAGTATGTACAGATTTAAATATTCAAGCAGAATGTTATCATGGTTACCTTTAAAAGTTGTAATATCATTCGTGAAATACACAACTTTCAGTTATCTAGGAAATTGTAATATCCATTATAAAAACAAAGTTTGATATTCCAATCAGATCAATTAACCGCAGTTCTGCAGAACTCTGCAGTTCACTGTGCTAAAAAAATGGAGGCAACAGATTAGTGAATACATTAGTGGATCTTGCAAGGTTATGAAAACAAAATACTGTTGGAACTGGTTGTCACTCAAACTTAGCGGGCCATACAAGGGCTATTGGTTAAATAGAGGTGTTTTTTTTTTTTTAAAGGTAACTGTATCTGTCATTCTTACACTAGACCCCATTAGACAGATGATTACGTTTTCATCTCTCGTGGCTTTTTTGTAAAAAATGGAAATTAAATTTAAATTACAATGTTTTATGGGGGACTCCTGGATACCTAACTAAAAGCCCAGCTTTGAGTGAGAAGAAAACAAAATGCCATTACTGCCAGTGCCATTTCCAAGGCTCCAAAATCAATGTTATTGTATCAAGCTATATATTCAACTAGCATACTGAAATATATCATATACAAATTGGCTTTATTGGGAAAATGGTCACAATGTTCTGCAGTTTAGATGGAGGAGAAATGACTGTCTGGGAGTCAGTAAATTAGAAACCGGTAGTTCTGTTTTCTTGTTCCTACTGTATGTGTGTGACTTGCCCAAGGTCAAAAGGAGAACTGACACTGGCTTTCAAACCTAGCTACTAATTCAGCCCCAGAAAAGGAATCCAAGGCTAATTTCTAATGTATGTTTTAAACATATTTCTACACATTCAGTTATATTTTATGCAATTTATTGTACTGTGCACTTCCCCTATTGTATTTTAATTTCAGTATTTTGTTTTATATATGTAACGGGTTTTGTGGCCCGGCCTGACCCACCCAATCTCACATTGGCCCCTGTGGTCTAACCGGTCCCCATTACAGTGTGTAAGTATCTGGTGGTGCACCTGTTGGCAACAGGACTCCTGAGCCTCCCGCATGATGGTGTATGGGGAGGACCCGTCCAGACAGGCAGCTGAGGTAGTGTCTTGAATCTCACCTAGTTCCAGTGCAGCGCCTCCACCTCATCAGGGTCCCTTCGGTCACTTGGGGATGGTCCTGACGAGGAACTCCTCTGTGGTGCTCCCCTCTGTACATTCACTCCACACATGTACACGAGAGGGTGTTCGAATAAGAGCATCTTTATTGATTGATGTGGGCTAGCTGCCCCACGCAGTAGAATATCTAGCCACTCATCTTGAGTCAGTGCTTCCCTTCTAAAGGTGTGATTCTCCTTTAATAGGGATCCCCTATCCCCGCAGGGATCTCCTTCCACTGCGCCAGGTCCCTGGACACAGTCTCCTTACAGTTACTATAACATAACCTAACTCAGACTAGGACTAGAACTTGAACTCCTCCTCCTCTTAGCTGAACTTGTACTAGAACTACTTTTAGAAACAGTGCTGTGCCTTATGTAACCTCTGGGGCTGACACACCTCTGACATCACTAACCAGGGAGTCAGAGCATGTGACCACTCCCATCCATACACAGGGCACCCCACCAGGGTGAGGGCAAACCTCCATAATTACTGCTGGCATGCCCACAACTTACCAGGCCTTACTGTCAGCAGGAGAGATGACTGTAGCCATTTTACATGACCGCTACATATATATATAAAAAAAAATATTTTCTTTTACAGAATACATACCTGCTCCAGAAGAAGAAAACGAATGGTCCGACTCTTCATTTGTAAGACATCTTTTTTTTCTTTATTGTATGTCTTTATTTATATAGCGCCAAAAGTGTACTCAGCGCTTCGCAAAGAATACAGTACGGGGAATTATAATAATACAATAAGCGCAGCAAAATCAGACAATAGGAAAGTAAATCCCTGCCCCGATGAGCTTACAATCTAAGTGGTATGATGGGAGACTTACAGAGACAGCAGGTAAGGGAATAAATGCTGTAGATGGCAGTGCTTGGCCACAATGGGTGGTAGGGGTGACCGTGGGTGTGGTACAATAGCCATGAGTGCAGGCTATTGGGATGCTTGATTTGTGGGGCGAGTTTTAATGTTAGTCAGTATTAAATCTGAAGGTTAACACCATTTACAGGGGAAGAGATGGCAGGAAGGCGTCGGTGAGATCGGGTGTGTATGTCTGGGTTCAGGCTTAGGGGAGATCCCCAGCAGCAGGAAGGAGTAGATAGAGGGTATGAATAGAGGATTTGTGCGGATGTTTTTTTTATTGAGGGGTAAAGAAATTGTTGGGAGAGAGGTGTATAAATAATGGTGCAGTGGGGAAGTTGGAGAGATCAGAGACGTTCACAAAGGAGTGAGGAAACAGTAAACGGGAAAAGCAATAGAGAGGCATAGTGTGATGCAGGAGAGACTAAACCAGATATTGGAGGTGTAACGGGTGTTCCACCCCACCCAATCGCATATATATATATATGAATGTAAGGGGGGACCTATATATTACCAGGTGTGGTGCGTTATACCTGTCAGGCTCACAGGAGGTCTGAGCCTCCGCCAGTGAGAGCTTGGGGTGAATCCTCCGGATCGTTCTCGGTTTCAGCACCTCCACCTGTCTAGGGATATAGAAGTTTGTCTACACAGGACCCACATATACAATAACCACGTACTCAGGAATATATATTACCAGTTTACTGTAACGCAGAATATATATGCAGGCAATAACACACTCTTATAACATAACACTACTAACACTCCCCTCTAGGGGTTATCTCCACCATGTAATATCAGTCCTCTCAGTGTCTCTTACTCCACTAGGAGTATACCCGCCCACCACCATGTATCCCCACACCGTGTCCACAGCCTACCCCCTTTTGTCCCGTGGTCAGCGCTGCCACTATGTGAATAGGTAATGTGAGAATGGTATAGGTTGGTGCACTTATGAAGGTACCTGCCGAGCGCTCCTGCACTCGGGCCAGCAAACAACTTCGCAAAGGACCAGTCGCTTGATGATTCTTTCTGATCCCGGGTCTCCTCGCACGGGGTCCGCCAGGGGCGATCCCACCCTGGAGATAGTCTCTGGGGTGTAGGCCTGAGCCCAAGCCTCCGTTCAGGGAGTGCAGCGTCCGCTGTGTCCCTATCTATCACTAACACTAATGGGATAGTCAATAACTTAGGGCCAGTCCCTAAGCACCACAAGCTGGGGGAGTTCAGGACCTATCTGGGGCCTAGGGGTGTTCTGGCCTATTGCAGTGGGTCACTGACCCCTGCACTCACCTCCTTCCCCTAGCTCTCCCGGTCCTGCACTGACTAGCGTGGCTCAGCACGCGAAAAGTATAAATTCCCTGCAAGCAGGGAGCTGCTGCAGCCCTATTGGCTCCCTGGGGTCATGTGGCTCTGCCCCTTTGCACCCTGGGGGTGGACTGCCCTGCACTGCGCATGCGCGACCTTCCTGTATTCCTCCCGGCGCTTCTGTGCCCCTGCGCATGCGCAACGCACCTAGCAATGGCGGCGCCCTGCTCCACAAGCTGCCGGGACCCTCTCGACGCGACCGCGGCCCTAGCAACGGCCTGCTCGCGTCCCCGGCAACCGGCACGCTCGCGTCCCTGGCAACCGGCCGCAGGAGAGAGAGACACGCGCGCTGCTTGCGCACGGCCCCGCTACCAACAGGGGACCTGGCTACATCCTCCCCCTGGTAAAAACCCCAACGTCCTCGCTTGGGACAAAACTCAATATAACTATGTACAGAAGTTATATAATGAAAATGGCACCACATCGTTATATAATAAAAATGCAACAACCAAACGTGATCTTACACTTATCAGCTCTAAATCAGATTGCACATTTCACTGAACATCACAATGACAGACTGCACTCTGCTGCGAGCCCACTGCTGAGACTCATAATGGGGTGCCCCAATTTGATCATAGGTTACCCAATTTGGAGGGTACCTGACTCTTTGGCTCCTACGGAGCTGTTCTTCAGCAACTCCCTCTGGGGCGTAACAAGCACCGTCCTGAGGCTCAGCCTCTTCCCTTGAGGGGAGAAATGTCTCTGAACAGTTTCTGTTAGGCAAAAAGCACGGGCTCTGTGGATCCAAAGGCTGGCCTGTTGGTTCCACCTTAGTAGGCGTTGGCCTACGAGGCCCTTTAACCGTGGCTCCTACGGGAGGTGCCCATCCTGTGGAGTAGTCCCTTTGAGAGGGTCCCTCCATAGGGTCTTCAAGAGTTTCAGAGTGGGTCTCATTATCTACAGTCTCTTGACCCCTCTCTGATGAGTCTGACTCACCGTTGAGCGGTGTGGCCAGCATTTCGGCATCCTCATCTTCCACTTGTGGAATAGGAAGAAGGTGGTTACGATGTCATACCTTTACCCGGCCATTGGTGTCTTTGATGCGATATACCGGGAGGCCAGGCATCTGGGATTCTATCTCATATACACCGTCTCTCCATCGGTCGGCCAATTTGTGTTTTCCTGGGACTCCCAAGTTCCGAAGCAACACAGTGTCTCCAGGACGAAGTTCCCGATATTTGACCTTATGGTCGTATCGCCTATTATTGTCAGCATTTAGCTTAGCGGTGGATTTCTCCGCATGTTGGTACGCTTGTTGCAAGCTGTCTTTGAGTCATTGCACATATTTGAAATGGGTAGCGTTGTGTATCCCATCCGTTGATACTCGAAGACGTACATCTACTGGTAGTCTCGCCTCTCGTCCGAAGATGAGGAAGTAGGGGGAGAATCCCGTTGAGTCGTGTCGGGTACAGTTATACGCATGAACCAAGGACTCTACATGTCGACTCCATTCAGTCTTCTGGGCACTCTGTAGAGTTCCGAGCATGTCCAGTAGGGTTCGATTAAATCGCTCTGGCAACGCTTCTCCCTCTGGATGGTACGGGGTCGTTCGTGATTTAGCTATGTTCAGCATTTTGAGCAATTCTCGGATCAGATTACTCTCACAATCCCGGCCTTGGTCAGAGTGAAGGCGGTTGGGAAGGCCGTAGTGTACAAAGTACTTCTCGCATAATATCTTTGCCATGGTGATGGCTTTCTGGTCTTTCGTGGGGAAGGCTTGAGTATACCGGGTGTAATGGTCCGTGATGACCAGCACATTGCATATTCCCTGGCTATCGGGTTCAATGCAAAGAAAGTCCATACACACAAGGTCCATGGGACCAGAACTCTTCAGATGGCCCATAGGGGCTGCTCTGGTGGGCAGAGTCTTGCGCTGTATATACCTAGTACAACGGCGACAGTGGCGTTCAACGGCCTCTCGCATCTTGGGCCAGATAAAACGGTCTCTGACCAACCCAAAAGTCTTCTCTATTCCGAGATGTCCATGCTCATCATGTAGGGACTTCAACACCAGGTATTGCAAGTTCTTTGGGAGAACTAGTTGTCGCCTATCCGGGTGGTTGTGGTATTGCACCACCCGATAGAGTAAGCAATTGTCTATTTCGAATTTGTCCACTTCCCGCATGCGCAAGGCCACTAAGTCATTGGGAGCATGCTTCAGAAGGGCTGGGTTCTTCTTTTCAACGGCTTGCCTAATGATACGGATGACAGGATCTCGTATTTGATAATCTACCAGATCTTTCCACCGTAGCACCTTGTCGTGCGTTATGTTCATCCCTTTGGGGCCGCAGTAAGCAGCTGGAACAGCCTGCGACTGGCATCCCAATGAATCTGCCACTCGTAACTCTGAGAAGGCCACTTGGTCGTTGACGATGGCGGCAGTGCTACACATAGCTCGCACTCCGGGTCCTGGGAGTTCTTCCCATTCATCATCATCTGGGATAGCAAGTAGTCCAGGCCATCGGGCGAGTGCGTCAGCCCCGACATTCAATGGTCCCGGCTTATACTTCATGGAAAGCTGTAATTGTTTAGAGCGGCCAGCCATCGGTGTCCTGCTGCATCTAATTTGGCCGACGTATTGATGTACGTGAGGGGATTGTTATCCGTCCTTACCTCAAACGTCACTCCGTACAGGTAGTCGTGGAGCTTCTCGGTTATCGCCCACTTGAGGGCCAGAAACTCCAACTTGTGGACGGGGTACCTCTGTTCACTGGTGGTCAGACTGCGACTGATGTAGGCGACAGGCCGAAGGACCTCGGGGTGCTTCTGGTGCAGGACGGCGCCCAGTCCATTGAGACTGGCATCCACATGCAGAACGTATGGTTGTTCGGGATCAGCATACGCAAGCACCGGCGCTTCGGTCAGACATTTCTTCAATTTCGAGAAGGCCTGTTCACACTCAGACGTCCATTTATCACCAAATGGTTGGCGAGCAGATACAGCCTTCCTCCCGGTTTCATCGGGGTATATCTTCAACAGATTGTTCAGGGGTTTCGCCCTACTAGAGTACCCTTCCACAAAACGACGGTAGTACCCACAGAATCCCAGGAAGGATCGCAGCTCCGTGACATTCTTGGGACGAGGCCAGTTCACGACTGCTTCTACCTTGGTGGGGTCGGTGGCGATCCCTTGGGCGGACACGATGTGTCCCACGTAGGTCACTGAGGTATGGCAAAACCGGCACTTGTCTAGGAACAATTTCAACCCTTCATTCCCCAGACGGTCTATCACTTTAAGTAACCTCTCTTCGTGCTCTTCTAGAGTTCTTCCGAAGACAATGATGTCATCCAGGTATACAAGACACTCCCGCGGGCTCATGTCCCCGATAGTCTTCTCCATCAGTCGCTGGAAGGTAGCAGGGGCCCCACATATACCTTGGGGCATACGTATAAATTGATAGAACCGAAGGGGGCAGACGAAAGCCATCTTCTCCTGATCCTCGGCATTCATAGGTACCTGATAGTACCCAGATCGTAGATCGAGCACGCTGAACCATTGGCTTCCATTCAGAGCATTCAGGATCTCTTCAATGCGCGGAAGGTTGTACTGATCCGGAATCGTACGATTGTTCAGAGTTCGATAGTCGACAGACAGTCGTACGGACCCGTTCTTTTTCCGCACCACCACTATGGGTGACGCGTAGGGCCCCCGAGACTCTGTCACAATCCCAGCGATTTCCATGTCTTGTATGGCGTTCCTCACATCGTCCACATCCCGCGGGGCGATGTGACGAGAGCATTCCCGGAACGGAGTGGCATCACTCAGTCGAATGGTATGTTGGGCACTGCGACTGCACCCCACATCCATCTCACTCGTGGAGAACACATGTCGTCGTTGAATCAGCTGGGTTGTCAGCCGTTCTTTCCACATGGTGGACAGCGTCGACTCACCGAAGTTGAAGTCCAGTCCAGTCGACTAACCGCTCATCCACGGCCGCCGCCTTCACCTGAGGCGTGTTTTCTACAGGGCTGACCGGATATATGCAACCCAACTTCTGGTCGGCATCAAATTCCATTGGGAAGGGGGAGAGATTCTGCACATACACGCGGGTTCGTAGAGGGATCTTAGCCGCCCACTCCCTCACTTCAGGTAGTACCCTATACCCTCTCTGAACTTCTTCTTCAGGCGTACTCTCCAGAGAGAACAGCTGATCGCTCTCATCTCGTTTGGGATAACAACACCAGATGGCCATTCTTTGCACTCCCCCTGGTAATATGTCGTCAGTCCGTGTTGACGGTTGTAGAGATCCCCGTGGCGCTCCAAGGGCATATACCCATTTGCACTCTTCTCATAGGACCGGATCTAGGAGAGAGGTGGCTAGCGGCAACTCGTTAGTCTCTTTCAGATACGCTCGGATCACCGCTTGTACTATATCAGCGTTGGTTCCCAAGATGATCGGGTACTTGTACTGGTCTTGGGGCTCCGGACATACCAGGGCCGCTACATGCATGGGGTGTCTCTTGCCGGTGTTCAGCTGGGGTATTTCTATTTCAACCCTTACAATCCCATTGATGGGGTAGTCTTCATTGCTTAACCCCCGTACTTTCACATGATCGGTCGCTCTCAGGGGGCAGTGTCTGAGGTGCTGGTCATAGAACGGGCGGTATATGATGGTCACTTGTGATCCCGTGTCCAGTAGGGCCGACGCATAGATCCCTTCCAGTAACACCCGTACAATAGCCAAGTAGATCCCGCGGCTAAGAGCTTCCCGGGTGGAGGCATCATCCACGGGGCTGGCGTCAGCAGGGACATCGGTGGCTCCCGAAGGGGTTTCCGGGCCCGACTCGGCAGTTTGTACTAGGCATACCATCGACTGGGCTGGGTTTCTTCTGTCGGGCGGTTTTTCTTCTGGAGAGTCCTCCCTCTCCGGACAGTTGTAAGAGACGTGGCCCTTCTTCCCGCAGTTGTAGTAAACTACTTCGCGACGCTCAGGACACCCCTTGTATGCGGATGATGACCTCTCAGGAACACGACTTTCCCTGGCAGGCGGCTTGTGAGTCGCTTCTTCCTCTGGGGCGGAAGATTTCTTACCCTTCGGGGCAGCGGGAACCACGGGGTCACCCTTGATGGTAGCTTTGGGTTTCTTTGGTTCATGGAAATGTCGCTGCACTTCATGTTCTCTGATGTACACCATTAATTCCCCGTACTTGGGGTTACTACAGCGGTTGGTGCAGCCCGCATCATTATAGCTATGTTGTGATAAGGTAGCGACCCCTTGAGTAACTGTTTGAGTCGGTATCGATCCGCTTCGGCCACGGAAATGATATGTTTGTCCAGAAGAGTCCCCAGGGACAGCTGTAGATCGCAAACGAAGGCAGATAAATCCTGTCCTTCCTTTTGGCGAAGAGCTTTGAACTGGGCCATTAGCTCATCCTCGTCGTCTTTTCTGGCAAAGGACTGAATTAGCATTTCCACTAGTTCCTGTGCAGTAACTTCTCCTTCCACGTTCCTGTGCGTCCGTACCAGCCGAGCGGCGGGGCCTCGGAGGCACTTGACCAGCCTCTGCCTTTTGCTGGCTTCAGCACATGACCACTCCTCTATGGCTGGGAGTGTATGGTCCCTCCAGGCCTTAATCCCTTCTTCCCCCGCAGGAATCGGCAGAATCCCAGAAAAAGCCTTAAGTTTCCGATAGTGCTGGGCTTGGGTCGAAATGGTGACAGCTTCTACTACTTGGGAAGCGATCAGACTCAAGGAAGGGTCGCCACTACTGGGTCCAGCTTCTACACTAGGCATCTTTGGGGCCTCGCCGGGCCATCTATAAGGAGTGGGCGATGAGGGTGGACTTCCCGCCCAGCTGCTGGCTACCCCGACGTCGCTCGGGGTGAAGGAGACCTTGGGGGGGCCAGTCCCGTGAGGAGTACTGGCGGCCCAGTGGCTCGCGCTTGGTCCAGTAGGTGCGGGCGCGTCGTCAGGAGCCTGGGTGTCAGGATAGATCATGATACAGTCCTCTGCAGAGGGCTCGGGTAGGTTCAATACATGAGGGACAGTCTTTGAACATATGTCATGGGTGGTGGCAATAAGGAAGGTGGTTTTCCGGCCACCGACCTCCAGTTTAAAGTCTATCAGCTGGGCAGTGGCCAGTCCCGGGCAGTCCCGTACTTGGGTGCGTACGATGTACAGTAGCGACATCTTTTATTCGAGTAAATGCCGGCGGCATGCCGGGATCTACCCCAGCTGCCGCCAGTCAAAAACGCGCGCCGCCGCGTTTCCCCCACGCACCCCCCCTCCACATCGCGCGCAATTACCCCCCCAAAGACACCCCGAACCCGGCTTCTACTCTGCCCCTCTGCTTCCCCGCACCCCCGCTTACCTAGATTTGAACTCCAGGGGTGTCGGGGAAGCCTGGGGAAGCCGGGGAAGACGGGGAAGCCGGGCGCGCTTGTGACTGTGACGTCACAGTGCGCCGCCACGCGCCGCGGCTACCCGCTTCCCAGCCTCATACAGCCAGCGGCATTTGCTCGAATAAGAGCTGCCGCTGCTGTAACAGTCTGTGTCAGTGGATACTCCCGCCACTGCAACCACGCGCATTGGGGACACGCAGCACGCTAAGGCCCAGTCATGGACGTCTTGCTTTGACAGCTCGGACATGATGGTGGTTGAATCGGACTACAAATAAAAAAACAGGGCACCCCAGGTAGAATCTCAGCAGCGCCTCCAAATGTAACGGGTTTTCCACCCCACCCAACAGCATATATATATATGAATGTAAGGGGGGACCTATATGTTACCAGGTGTGGTGCGTTATACCTGTCAGTCTCACAGGAGGTCTGAACCTCCGCCAGTGAGAGCCTGGGGTGAATCCTCTGGATTGTTCTCGGTTTCAGCACCTCCACCTGTGTAGGGTTCTAGGGATATAGAAGTTTGTCTACACAGGACCCACATATACAATAACCACGTACTCAGGAATATATATTACCAGTTTACTGTAACGCAGAATATATATGCAGGCAATAACACACTCTTATAACATAACACTACTAACACTCCCCTCTAGGGGTTATCTCCACCATGTAATATCAGTCCTCTCAGTGTCTCTTACTCCACTAGGAGTATACCCGCCCATCACCGTGTATCCCCACACCGTGTCCACAGCCTACCCCCTTTTGTCCCGTGGTCAGCGCTGCCACTATGTGAATAGGTAATGTGAGAATGATATAGGTTGGTGCACTTATGAAGGTACCTGCCGAGCGCTCCTGCATTCGGGCCACAAACAACTTCGCAAAGGATCAGTCGCTTGATGATTCTTTCTGATCCTGGGTCTCCTCGCACGGGGTCCGCCAGGGGCGATCCCACCCTGGAGATAGTCTCTGGGGTGTAGGCCTGAGCCCAAGCCTCCATTCAGGGAGCGCAGCGTCCGCTGTGTCCCTATCACTAACACTAATGGGATAGTCACTAACTTAGGGCCAGTCCCTAAGCACCACAAGCTGGGGGAGTTCAGGACCTATCTGGGGCCTAGGGGTGTTCTGGCCTATTGCAGTGGGTCACTGACCCCTGCACTCACCTCCTTCCCCTAGCTCTCCTGGTCCTGCACTGACTAGCGTGGCTCAGCACGCGAAAAGTATCAATTCCCTGCAAGCAGGGAGCTGCTGCAGCCCTATTGGCTCCCTGGGGTCATGTGGCTCTGCCCCTTTGCACCCTGGGGGTGGACTGCCCTGCACTGCGCATGCGCGACCTTCCTGTATTCCTCCCGGCGCTTCTGTGCCCTTGCGCATGCGCAACGCACCTAGCAATGGCGGCGCCCTGCTCCACAAGCCGCCGGGACCCTCGCGACGCGACCGCGGCCCTAGCAACGGTCCGATCGCGTCCCCGGCAACCGGCCTGCTCGCGTCCCTGGCAACCGGCCGCAGGAGAGAGAGACACGCGCGCTGCTCGCGCACGGCCCCGCTACCAACAGGGGACCTAGCTACAGAGGATAGGAAGATTTCAAATAATCTCAGTGTAAGAGGACATGTGCAGAGGTATGCAATGGAGACTGTTTTAAGGTGAAATTAAAATAAGGCTTTATTGCGCCTGTCCCTTTTAACACAGCAAAACATATCAAAACAACAAACGCCTATCCCTGTTTAAGGGCTAACTTACTTCCCCAGTCCCTTTCTCCAGGGCTGGAGGGATAATCCCATTACCACCCTATTCCCCAAAGTCTCAAGCGATACCTTAAAGCAGGTGGCCCTTCATGTCAGTCTCTGGTAGGTTCCTGGGTCCCCTGTGTCCAGGAATATAGGTCTTTGGGTGTCTTGATCTCAGCAGAGCCTTTCTGCTCAAGACCTCTTTCCTCTTGTCAGCACCCATGTGTACTGAGGAAAATCTACTTCCTGTTTCTGGGAACAGGCTTTTTCTAACAAACCTCTAATCAGCAAGGTGAAGTTGGTTAACTGCTGGATCCAATTAACCAACACACTGCTGGATTAGTGGCATATTCTTAACAGGGATAAATTCCCTGATACATACCTCCCCTGTTTGTGGGAAGCTCGGGCTTGCCACGGCCAAAACCCATCCTTCCACTTTCATTTGAGATCATTCTGTGACTTAAATGAGAGTGGATGGAGGAAGAGAACCGTAAGTCCTGCTGGGATTGGAGCCCTTTCTCCAGTTTATTTGTGTCTCCTCCCGAAGGTGCTTGAGCTCAGCACTCCTCAGTCGCTCGAGGAGGACTTTTTCCAAGTATAGTCTTTTTTCTGAGTGCATGGTCATGAGATTTCCCTTGTATCGGGCGCTCATCTTTTTGTAGCTAGACTGTATGGCGACAGTTGCAGAGCGGTTAAGAATAGCCCTTTGAGTTTTCCGCTCTTGAAGCTGTCTTTCTGCACTTTCTCCACTCAACGGAGTTGCCAGTTCAGCTTCTTTGGGATGGAGTTGCAATTCCACCTCCACTTCCAGAGAACGTCCCATCTTCTCTGCTTCCCCAGCTAAGGATTTTTCTGGGTTTGATTCAGCACGTATACCTTTTAAGTGTTGCCTGTTAGCCAGTTGAAGGTTTTGCTAGTGCTTGCTTAGGTGGTTTAGACTTTGCAACCTTGTTTTTCAGATGAGCAGTGTTCCCAGCTCTCGCTGTACCCTTTTTTCTATGGGTTTTTGTGGCTGTGGGATAATGATCCTTGGTCAGGGTCAATACTTGTCCTTGTAGTACTGTCATCTCATCAGCAAGAGATCCCTGGTTTTTGAGGGCATCTTGCAAATCTCTTCTCAGGGAATTTATCTCCTCACCGTACTTTCTCTGAGCTTGCTCCCACATTTTCATTGTATTGTGAAGCACTGTGAATTTCTTTGCTCGGGCCACAGTTACTTGTCTCAGTTTCTGGACCTTCTTGTGCTCCCTCTGGTGTCGAGTGATCTGGGCTCTAAGCTTTGCCTCTAGCGATGCTTTGGTGATGCTCAGGGTAGCCTTCAGTTTCTCATGCTGCTTTTCGGGGACATACTGGGTAATCAGACGTTCCTGCAGCACTTGTACTTCTTTAGCAGCCTGCAGATTGTCTTCCTGCAGAGTTTGCTGCTTCTCCTCGGCATTCTGGAGGTGCATATGCAGACCGTGCAGTTGGTTCTGCAGTCGGTGCTCTGCTTCAAACTTTTCCTCTTCCAAAAGTTTATTTATTTATTTAAGCTCGTGCAGCTTTTCATTCTTTTCCTTGACGTGGTCTGTCAAATGAGAATTCTCTTCTTTCAGTCTTAAGTTTTCTCTTTTTGCAGTCTCTGTAATTTTCAGGGCCTCCATGTAGTCCTCTTTCCATTTACGCGCATCTTCTTTGAGAATGACAGTCTCCTGGCGTGAGACTTCCATCTCTAGGTTGAGGGTCTGAAGCTCCTTCTGAGAGACTTTGAGATCCATATTAAGACTGAGGTTAGTTTTTTGAGTGATGTCCAGTTCCTTGGTGAGACTGTGAAGTTCCTTTTTAGAGACTTCCAGTTCTGTGCGGCAACTGTTGACCTCCTGGTGTGTGGCATTCAGTTCTATGCGGAGAGTGTGAACCTCATTTTGAGAGACTTCCACCTCTTTATGGCACTTGCGAACCTCCTGCTGAAAGACTGCAATCTTCTTCAGTGCCTCCTCATACTTCTGCTTCAGATTAGCAATCATTCTATCGGATTGACTCTGCATTTCAACCATGGCGGTAATAGTAGCGTTTGCAGTATCTAGCTCAGACTTGAGATCGTCCAATTCTGTCCTGGCCAAAGAGTACATCGTGAGCACATTCTTCTGTAACTTCAGGTTATTTTTCAGTAGCTCTGCGTAATCATCTTTCTTCAGTTTCAATTGTTCCCGGAGCAGATTACAGTCACGCCTGGCAATTTTCAGGGCATCTTCAGGGCTGGTCAAGGGATAGTCACTCATTGGTTCCAGCTCCGCTTCCCTAGTATGGTTGGTTGAGGGTTTCTCACTATTAGCACCAGACAGACACTTCTTTGGGGTACACGACTTCTGCCTTGGGCCCTCTGGATATTCGGTCATCCGCGGGACGAATTCTTAATTTTCTCTAGGCTGCAGGGCATTTCGGACCCCTCTATCCTCCGTGGGATCTGCAGATGTGTCTGTTCCTTCCACGGTAAGTGAAGACCCTTTTTTTCTTTTTCTGCCTTTTTGTTTTTGACGACTCTGTCCCATCGGGGATACTAGGGTCTCCGTCTTTATTTGAAACTTCAGCAGCTTCACTGTATCCGCCATTTTTTCCTTGCAGTTGCGCTAGGTGGCGTAAATATTCAGCGATCTGCTGTTCCCGCTCTTCCTCCTGCCGATCACATTCATCATCATCATAGAGAGCGGTCTTTTCAGTTCGTACCGAGTTCAGACACCCCCACCATTCTTGGAGTGTTTTGTGGGTGTGATTCGGTCCGGGTTCCCCGTAAGAGATGTCTTCCTCCTTATCGGACTGGAAGGGCCACTCTTCCGTGGGGTAGGGTTCATTACAGGAACGCCGCATATTGTCCTCCATTTTGGGCCTATCAGGTGTATTTTTCTTCCTGATCTCAGGAGGCGCTATTGCAACTGTTATCACTGTATTTGCTAGAACCCCAAATTGTGGTATTCCTACAGGTGGGCCTATTTTGCTTGTAGAGGTCGCAGCTCTCACAGGCATCTCTGTAGACTTTTTCTTCCCTTGGGTAAGTTTTACAATATTAGCAGTGCTGTGCATGCATTCACTCTCATCGTCTGAATAAGGCCTGAAGGGACACTGCTCTGTGTGGTGGGGTTCTTTACACCAGGAACACATTTTCTTCCCCCTTTTTGCAGAGTCTGTATTTGACTTCAGCTGGGCGGCCATTTTAAATTCCCAGAATCAGTACCTTGAGTCACCGTCTGGAAAAGTTTCCCTGCTTCAGCACAGTCTTGCATCAATATTCACACTTTTCTGCATATACTCCATTCACAGCTGGTAGTCCTATGCGATGTGGCAGCCTTTACTTCCAGAATCAGTACCGCTCGTGGGTCACTGATTGTATTCACTGCTTCAGCGCAATTTTTTTTTTAAAGAAAACAATAAACAAAGCCTAGCTCCTCTGGAGCGCTAACACTTCTTGAACCCTGACTACGGCTGGAAGGCAAAGCCCCTTTTTTGAACAACCATATTACACATTATTGTGATAGGCAAGTAAGGTTTACCTGCTTCAGCAGTCTCTCTCTCTCTCTCTCATCTTGGGATTGGGGAAAAGAGTCCATCTGTGGTTTTCTTCAGTGCAGTGTAGATTTCCTGCCTGGATGTGTATCCCTTTAATTCTGGTCTCTGCTGCATGTGATTCTTTGCTTTGTTGCTCAGGCTGTTTGCAGGAACTATGCAGGCAAAAGCACAAACAATTTCACAGGCAGTCTCCGGGGCCCCTTTTAACTTCAAGAGCCACCTCCCATCCCAGTTCTAACACCATATGTAAGAGGACATGTGCAGAGGTATGCAATGGAGACTGTTTTAAGGTGAAATTGAAATAAGGCTTTATTGCGCCTATCCCTTTTAACACAGCAAAACATATCAAAACAACAAACGCCTATCCCTGTTTAAGGGCTAACTTACTTCCCCAGTCCCTTTCTCCAGGGCTGGAGGGATAATCCCATTACCACCCTATTCCCCAAAGTCTCAAGAGATACCTTAAAGCAGGTGGCCCTTCATGTCAGTCTCTGGTAGGTTCCCTGTGTCTGGTAGGTTCCCTGTGTCCAGGAATATAGGTCTTTGGGTGTCTTGATCTCAGCAGAGCCTTTCTGCTCAAGACCTCTTTCCTCGTGTCAGCACCCTTGTGTACTGAAGAAAATCTACTTCCTGTTTCTGGGATCAGGCTTTTTCTAACAAACCTCTAATCAGCCAGGTGAAGTTGGTTAACTGCTGGATCCAATTAACCAACACACTGCTGGATTACTGGCATATTCTGAACAGGGATAAATTCCCTGTTTCACTCAGCATTTAGAAAGTCAAGTTCTGACAGTTGCAAAGTTGTTGTTGTTGTACAGAGTCCAGATCTTCCTCTAAACTTCACCTCCAATTTCAACTTCAAAATTAACTCTACAGACACTTTAAATGTCACACTTAAGATGTTACACAGCCATATGGCTCACAGCCAAGATAGACTGTCTTTGAACTTTTATACTTAGAAGGTTGATTACTAGATCATTTTTTGGAGGGATATTGCAGAAAAATACTAAAATAAAATGAAAAAGCATATAAATGAAAACATCAACGTGTTTCTCATATTGAAAAATAATTACCTGAAAGTTATGAATTATTCTTGTGTACCATTAATACTATTTTATTCACAGCCTTTAAAAAAAAAAAAAAAAAGTGTATCTTTCTTTTTGCCTTTACAACATAAAAAGCTTCAACTATTAATGTGGAATATAGAGATCTCCCTATTCTTGGTTTTTTTTCTGAAATCAAGCACCATCACATTCCTGCTACTCTTCCCCCTTTTTATGATAGTTCTCATGTTAAAACTCTTTTTAATTTTACACATGGGGTATATTTCTACAACTACCATGTTTTAGTAATAAAATGATTGCATGCGTGTACCAGAAATTACCTCCCCCATGTATTGCATAGACTGTAATACCCTGTAAAGTAGTTTGTCCATTTTGTATGTATCTACTCACTTCTTATTTAAGGTATTGAGAGCCAGAAAAAGCAAATCTGCACTGTTTGTACAAACGTTTACAATCCTTTGCCAAATATGAATTTTATTACGCAGTTTCCTTTTGGGGAAATTTAACAAATAGTACATACAGTAGTTAAATTGGTTTGCATTTTTTTTTTTGGTTGTACATATGCTTTAAATTTGTGGTAAAAAAATTCAGAGTAGGATTACGGTTACAGGTTTGTTGAAGGAATCAGTCAGTAGAGTTTCTTAGTATGAGATGCCTTTTTTGAGTATGAGCTGGAGGTTCATGACAATACTGTATCTGGTCTGTTTCAGTATTATAACAGAATTACCTTTAGTTGCAATATGTAAAATGATCTCCACCATCTTGCAGTTAACAATAGAGATGGGCAATTAATTGGCTGGAAATTGTAAATTAGGCACATTTTGGATTTCCCAATCATTGGCTAATTTGAGAAAACATTGACAGATATTGACGATATAAGCTATTTATTCAAACAATCAAAGGCTAATGATAGTGATTTGCGATGCTGGCATGTGTCTTGATTGTCGCAATCAAAAAAATGAAGTCTAAATGTAATGGGCACTGATCATGTTGGCCAAAACATGACATTTATATTTAAATTTCACCATAAAATCATAGGAAAATCACATATTGCAAATCCAATTGATAACCCTTGTTTGAAGAAATATAAACATAATATGCCAGAACATCAGCAAAGGGTGCCACGTGATCAGAAGTTTGACAGACATCACTGTCCTGTCAAAGTCTGATTAGAAAAAAAATGCAGTAAAATAAATAAAAAGTATCATAGGCAACAAGTTAAATCAACATGGGATAGATTTTAAGATCTAACATACAACACATTGAACTACATATTAGGTAGCCAAATTGGTCAGATAGTCAGTTGTTTCTATAACTAGCTGACCAGTAGGAGCTATAAAGGGTTTAATACATAAATACAACTATATTACCTACAGTATCCCTCTTGACTACCTTAGTGGCTTGTAAGGCTTTTCCATACTATGCGTTACTAACCACAAAAGCAAAACAAAGGGTTAACCCCTACCACCACCTCCTGCAGGCCTAACCACCCTCCCTGGGGTAACTACACCCAATACCCACCCACCCTAGCCCACCTCCAACAAACATAACACTCCCCTGTTAAGAATTGGCCAATAGCTCGATTAGACAAACGTGGCTAATAGGGGTTTTGGCCACTGTAACAGAAAAAAATATCACCGTAAGTAAAACAAATTAAAATAATAATAATAAAATGATAAGAAAAAAAAGTTTTGATTGGCACTGCGTCTACCTTGTCCCTCTCAATGGGAGCCTTGATAGCCACATTGGCAATCAATAGAAAACTGTAATAACATGGTAACTGTTTTTCATTTTCAGGGCAGCAGCCATCTGAAACCAATCCAAAAAGGGTCAATGCCCAAGCATAAAGAAAATGGCAATTAAATTAATCAAAGGTCTGATGGCAAACAAAAATAAAGAACCCATAAAAATTAATCCAAGGCTGATGGCCCCAAAGAGATAAAACCCATTAAAAAAATAAATCCAGGCCAATATATTTGTAATACATGGCCTTCGGTGTCCTGCGATGGAAGATCCTCAACTTTACACAAAACCCTGGATCAACAGTTGATTAATATAAGTATTTATTTCCTTCCGAAAAAAACTTCTATTTTCTTTAATCTTCGGCCACCAGATGTGGTCCCCTTGACAACTTCCAGTCTTTTGTGAGGGCTCTGGCCTTTTCTGGTGGCTAGGGCCATTGCAGAAGACATGTCATAGGGACACATGGTACATCAAACAATCAGATGGCTTGGTGTACCATGTGCTTCCCTCCATTTAATATGACATCACAGATTTGGCCATTCAAGCTCCCCCTTCATCCAGTGGCGGAAGTTTAAAGACGATAGTTGGATGCGGGTATACCCGCAGCGTAGATCTTTACAGATAGAAAATGTATTTTAAGAAGAAAAGAAATACTAATATAGCAATGGAATGGCAATTCTTTATTAGCCACTTAAGTAGCCCAGGGGGGTTAGGTTGTGTCGTTTTAGCTATATTAACCACTTCGATGCTTGTGGTACATTTTGGCAGCCACAGACATGAAGGGGGTCTATGTAATTTATAAAATAAGGTTATGTAATCATTTATATTATCTAACCATATGCTAAAAATATTACATGACCCTCCCACATGGTCATGATGCGGTAATTAACCTGTTAGTACCATTCATTGCTGCATCACGACTTGTCTAAAAATATCGCACCCTAGAAAATATTGATATTTATGACATTAAATTATGGTAAAATGACTTAGTCTTTTGTTTCCGTCTAGTGCGATTTTAAATCAGTTTTAATGGAGTTTGATGACTCTACACAGTGTCAAATTTCCCATTAGGCCCAGTCCTAAGGCGGCAACATTTTGGGACGGTAAAAATTTCCACCCCCGTATAATTTTGCTGCGCGCTCTCAGGCCTATCGGACATAATGGGCAGGTACTTGCCTGTGTCAGCTGTCTCCTTTCTGCGGCCCGCCTGCTCCTTTGGAATCTCAGCATCAAATAACGCTGCAGACGCTTCCACCCTGACATCACACGGTTATGTGACGTTGTGACGTCAAATGACATCATGATGTCAGGTTTTCATGGCAACGCACGCCGTATGACATCACGAAGGTGACTTGCGGCATCATTTGACACCGGGATTCCAAAGGAGCAGAAGGGTGGCACCAAGGAGGCAGCAGACACAGGCAATTGCCTAGGGGCGGCAAATTTGGAAATCCGATGCTGAATCTACACCACAGAGCGGTAAAAAACAACAGACCATTGATTTTGGTTGCATGTTTATAATTTATTTTAAAACAAGATGATTTGTCAGTGGAGGCAGTTTTCAAACAACTCTAGCTGAAAGTTGATATGTTTTGCATTGAAATATGAGATTGTGTGAAAAATATGTTTAAGAAAGATTAATACGTGGTAAGCAAATAAGTCAAATGTTTTATTTTGTACTCGCAGTTATCAGCCAGTGCCCTTGCATATTGTATTTATCATGATCTAGAATATATGTTATACAGTGACTCATCATACCCAATCATTTTTCTGCACGTAATATTAGGAAGAAGATGACTATGAAAGTCCAAATGATGACTGTGTTGATGAGGCAGACTATGAATCTCCAACAGATACTGCAGAAAATGAGAGTGATGATTATGAACCACCACCATCCAACGATGTAGAAACTCATCCTGGTATCCTCTTTCCATCAAAATCAAGTTCAGGAAACTCAGAATATATAGGTAAAATGTTGACAATATATACAGTTTATAAACAATTCTATGTATTTACACCTTGTAGTAGCTAAACAAATAAAATTTTACAGTTTTACAGTTTAAAGGTTGTAGATTCATATCACAAGTAGTTTAGAGAGCAGACTGAACATTCAATGTCAGTTTCCAATAAGGGCCGCAATGTACAAATTGCAGATTTATATAATGAGTGTCAAGGCTGTGTAGCTGTGAAGCAAAAAGGGATTTGAGATCACTGTGGATCAATGACCGTGCTCGAGGATAGAGAAAAGCTAACACCATACTGTGATGTTTTAAAAGCCTCATTACGCAAATTGTATATTGGATTTGCAATAAAGTTAAAGTGTTCAGGCATGTAAGACATCTCCTAACATTTTTTAATATGTTTCCAAGATTAACATATATCCAATTGTTTGTACAATTTAGACAGCCTTGGTTCAAACAACCAAGCAGAATATTCATCAATAGGGGGTATGTATAGTGTTATTTGCTATATAACAAAGAGAAAAAACGTTACTTGTGCCAGTTCCAGCCAGCAGCGACTATACGGTAATCTTGTTTTTCCATGTGATGAAGATTGTTTAGGAGCAGAGGTTAATGACACCTGAACCTGGTGCATTTTGTTGACACAATGAAAATTAACAACTGCACCAGATATAGACAGCTTGATACAAACCGTTGGGGTTCACCAGTCGTCATATACATACAATTTAGAATTGATAATCACTCACCACATTGTAGATGACTGAATTTAACTAAATTCCTGGTGCTCTGGTTTTCACACCCCCTTGATCTAGGGTGACCAGATTTTCAAAATGAAAAACCGGGACACATTAAAAAATTATTTATAAAACAAATTACATCACGTGACGCACCCTGTTGCCATGACAACGAGACACTGACGTCAGGCAGTGACATGTTGCCATGACAATGTGGCATCACGTGATGCCTCGGCGCCATAATACGTCCCGTTGTCATGTCAACTGGATGCCGCGTGACGTCATGGAGTGTCTCATTGTTATGGCAATGTGCATTATGTGACGTCGCACCGCCATGTTGATGGAATTTGGAGGGGAGGATACAGCCACACACACACAGACAGTGACACACAAACACAGTGACAGTGACACAGACACACACACACACACACACACAGTGACACACAGACAGACAGACAGTAATACAGACACACACAGACAGACAGTGACACACACACAGACAGACCGTGACACACACACAGACAGTGACACACACACAGACAGACAGTGACACACACACACAGTGACACACAGTGACACACACACACAGACAGACACACACACACACAGTGACACACACAGACAGACAGTGACACACACACACACACACACACACACACACACACACACACAGACACACACACACACAGTGATACACACACACACACACACACACACACACACACACACACACACACACACACACACAGACAGACAGTTACACAGACAGACAGTGACACACACACACAGACAGTGACACACACACACAGACAGGCAGTGACACACACACCAACAGGCAGTGATACACACACACACACACACACACACACACACACACACACAGTGACACACACACACACACACACACAGTGACACAGTGACACACACAGTGACACACACACACACGGTGATACACAGTGACACACAGTGACACCCACCCCCCCCCACACACACACACACACAGTGACACACACACACACGCACAGTGACACACACACACACACACACACACAGTGACACACACACACACACACAGTGACACACACACACAATCAGCCCACCTCTGCAAACACACACAAAAATAAGGCATCTCCCCCTAAGGTGCCTGGGAGGAGGGTATAAGGGGGCATGTGGGTTACCTGGGGCCCGGGGATGGGCTGCTGGAGCAGCATAGGTAGCCAGTGGGGCGGAGCCTAAGGAAGGGGAGGACCCGACATTACTGTAGGAGAGAAGGGAGAGGGGCAGTGCTGAGGGAAGGGCCCGGCTTGCAGCACATCATCAAAACTCCGCCCCCCTCCCGACATTCTCCAACAATCACAGCCGGCATTCTCCTGCTTTCTCCCCAACCCCCCCCCCCCCAGCTTGGGAGGGCAGCCAGCATCCTCCGCTCCCCGCAGCCCCAAAAGCCGGGACCCCAAGTAAAAACCGGGACATTTTGAGAATCAATTGAAAACCGGGACAGCACATGAAAAAACGGTACTGTCCTGGCTAAACCGGGACGACTGGTAACCTTACCTTGATCCCAATATATTTTGGTCATGGTTTGCAAGCTTAAAATGCTTTGGCCAAATAATAATGACTCTCACATATGAAAAGAAAAAAAAGATACTTATTTAACTATATAATTTGCATTATTGGATGTAGCACTGGGGCTTCTTGTGTTTTTCCCTATTGACATACATGATATGTCACGGGCAGTGGCATGCCAGGGGCATATGTGATACACCGGGTACATACTTGGGTTTTCCCTGCCGCATGCTCATGCGGCTGATTGGTACGCTGCTAGAATGCTTGAAAATTAGAGGGGTGATCTGCTGCAACAATTTTGTGGCAAATCAGAGAGGACTTGCGTCATCTGAATGCTGCTATGTCCCATAGCAATGATCGGATAGCTCGGATCCCAAAAGGGCATCAATTTAAACATGATCCCGTGGCCATGTGGTATGCAGCGGGAATGCTTGAAAGTACAGGGTGGGACTCGTGGCATCAATGAAGAGGCTGATAAGAGGGGACATGAGGCTTCCAATTGCTGTTATGCCCCATAGTAATGATATCTTACATCCATAAAAGGCAATATTTTCCATAAGCACACGCCTGCGACCATTGGGTATAATAAAATATAACAATTGTGGGAACAATAACATGTAAAACTAGATATACTCCCTAACATCAAGTGAAGCTATCAGAGGGGTCGTGGCCCATATGGTCACCACTGTGATCAAATGGACATGTCCCTTGTATCAGGGGACTTATCCCTGTTCAGTAATGTGCCTTTAATCTAGCAGTGTGGTAGTTAATTACTAAACTGATTAGATTGTTTACAAAAAGCCTGCTTTGAGACAGGAAGTGACTTCTTAGCTCTGACTGAGAGCTGACCTTTGGAGAGACAGAGCAGAGGTTCTTGAGTCCCAGGAGAGACTGACCAAAAGAAACCCAGATCTCTGGAGCTGACCGGTCTTGAGCTCTGCATAGAAGAGCTGATTTCAAGACATAGGGAAAACAACTATACCTGAAGCTGAACCAGGAAGTGAGAAGATTTTCCCTCCAAGAAACAGATAAGACTTTTATTCTTAAGAGACTGCTTATATCTGCTTATTTTCATGCTATATGTTTTGGGGCTGCGAGACATGCTTAACTAATGGAGATGTGAACTAATTGCATAGGATTTCACTAGAAATACTCCCAAGTGAATGGAAGCTTTGTTCCCCCCCTGTGTTTGGATAATTTCCTGATGAAAAGGAACAGGCACAATAAAGCCTTATTATAATTTCATATTATAAAGCCTCCTAATTGTGTACCTCTGTGAACGTCCGTCTACATTTGGTGTCCGAGGTGGGACAAGAGGTGTCCTTGTAGTTAAAAAGGACCGGAGATTTTTATGTGAAATTTTTTTTATGCTTTTTGCCTACAAACAGTCTGAAAAAAAAAAAAAACCTCATGCAGCAACGATCAGAGTTAAAGGGACACACCACTGAAACTTACACTGCATTGAAAATTACAAAACCACAGATGGACTCTTTGCCCCAATCCCAAGAGGAGAGAGACTGCTGAAGCAGCTAAAACTTTATTTGCCTATCACAAAGCGTAATATGGTCATTGAAATAGGGGTTTTGCCTTCCAGCCATAGTCAGGGTTCAAGAAGTGAGTCAGCCCTTAAAAGGGATAGGTGTTTGTGTTTTCAAAAGTTTCGCTGAAGCAGTGAATACAGATGGTGACCCACGAGTGGTACTGATTTTGCAAATAAAGGTTGCCACACCGCACTGGGCTACTAGCTGTGAATGGAGTATATGCAGAAAAGTGTGAAAATTGATACAAGACTGTGCTGAAGCAGGGGAATTTTTTAGCAAACAAATGCTGAGTGTAAAATTGCCCTATAAGGAAAAGGTTTTTCAAAGCCAATTGCTGAGTGTTGAGTCCACTGCAAAGAATGTTTTTTTTTTCTGCAAGTAAAAAAGTATGCCTATTATCTTGGGAGCAAAACAGACACCCAAAGTGTGAAGTGTGAATGCCATAATACCCAAAGATGAGACTGAAAATTACTGAACTCAGGCAGAAAACCAAATTCTGTTGCTGAAGCGGAGGGATAGCACCTAGCAAGTAAATGGTATATAGCAAATAGACTTTTTTACCTAGCAACTGCACATCTTGTATACCTGATAAAAGAAAATGCATGCACAGCACTGCTGATATTGAAAAAAAAATTACCCAAGAAAGAAAAGTCTACAGAGATGCCTGTGAGAGCTACGACCTCTACAAGCAAAATATGCCCATCTGTAGGACTACCACAATTGGGGGTTCTAACAAATACAGTGGCAACAGCTGCAATAATGCCTCCTGAGGTCAGGAAGAAAATTACACCTGATACCCTAAAAATGGAGGGCAAGATGCAGCGTTCCTGTAATGAACCCTACCCCACGGAAGAGTGGCCCTTCCAGTCCAATAAAGAGGAAGACATCTCTTACGGGGAACCCGAACCGAGTCCCAACCACAAAACACCCCAAGAATGGTGGGAGTGCTTGAACTCGGCACGAACAGAAAAGACCGCTCCCTTTGATGACGAATATGATCAGCAGGAGACAGAGCGGGAGCAGTGGATCACCGAATATTTCTGTCAGCTAAAGCAGCTGCAAGAAAAGCCTGGCGTATATAATGAAGCTGCTAAAATTTCAAATGAAGATGGAGACCCCAATATCCCTGAAGGGATTGTGTCATCCAAATCAAAAAGGCGGAAAAAGAAAAAGAAACGCAGTTCTTCACTTACCATGGAAGGAACAGACACGTCCGCAGATCCTGTGGAGGAAAAGGGGGGCCGAGTTGCCCTGCAGCCTAGAGGAAATGGAGAATTCGTCCTGCGGGTAACCGAATATCCAGAGGGCCCAAGGCAGAAGTCGTGTACCCCAAAGAAGTGTCTGTCCGGTGCCAACAGTGAGGAACCCTCGGCCAACCATCCCAGGAAAGTGGAGTCGGAGCCAGTGAGTGACGATCCCTTGACCAGCCCTGAAGATGCACTGCAAGCTGCCAGGCATGACTGTGATCTACTCTGTGAAGAATTGGAAAGGGAGAGAAAAAATAATGCTGAGCTACAGAAGACTGTGCTCGCAATTTACTCTGCGGCCAAGACCGAATTGGAGGTTCTCAAGACTGAGCTAGATACTGCAAAGGCTACTATTTCCGCCATGGAGGAAAAGCAGAGCCAATCTGGTAAAATGGTGGCTACGCTAAAGCGGAAGTATGAGGAGGCACTGAAGCAGATGACAGTCTTCCAGCAAAAGGTTCACACTCTTCGCATAGAGCTGAATGCCTCACAATAGGAGGTCAAAAGTGTCTGGATAGAGGTGGACGTATCTCAGAAAGAGGTTCAGACACTCCGCAGAGAACTGGATGCCTCACATCATGAGACCAACAGCTGCCGCACAGACCTGGAAGTTTCCAGAAAGGAACTACACAGTCTCAGTGAGGAGCTGGATATTGCTAAAGAAACTATTGGTAATCTTGAAACAGATCTCAAAGTCTCTCAGAAGGAGCTTCAGACCCTCAACCTAGAGAAGGAAGTTTCACGCCAGGAGATTGTCATTCTCAAAGCAGATGTGCGTAAATGGAAGGAGGACTGCAAAAAGGCCCTGAAGAATACAGAGACTGAAAAAGGAGAAAATTCAAGATTAAAAAGAGAAAACTTAAAACTGAAAGAAGAAAATTTTCAGTTAACAGAAGAAGTCAAGGAAAAGTTTGACGCAGAGCACCGACTGCAGAACCAACTGCAAGGTCTGCATACACACCTCCAGTATGCTGAGGAGAAGCAGCAAACGCTACAGGAAGAAAAACTGCAGGCTGCTAAAGAGGTACAAGTGCTGCAGGAACGTCTGAATACCCAGTACTTTCCCACAGAGCAGTATGAGGAGCTAAAGGCCACGCTGCATGTCTTCAGAGCATCGTTGGAAGCGGAGCTTCGATACCAGGTGACTCTGTATGAGAGGGAGCGTGAGTAGGCTCAGAAACTGGAGCAAGAGCTGGAGAGACAGAGAGACTGTTCCATTCCCTTGAGTCAGTACACCAAGGAGAAAACAGACGCAGCAGCAACCTTGACGACAAAAATTACAGAGCTCCAGAATATGAAGGAGACTCTGATACAGATTCCTCCAATACGGAAAAAGGTATTGGCTCTGCCCAAGCACCAGTATCCCACAGTAACTAATGCCCGTAAGGACAAGGGTACAGTGAGAGTTGGGGACTCCACGCAACTTCAAAACAAAATTACGAAGTTTGAGCCACCAAAGAAAGCACTAGCCAAACCTACAGCTGCCCAACAGGCAACAAACAGAGGTAGGAGTGCAGAATCAAAGCCAGAAGAATCCTTAGCTGAAGAAGCTGAACTGGTGACTCCGTGGTGTGGAGAAGCTGCAGAAAGACCACTTCAAGAGCAGAAAACTTTAAGGGCTAGTCCTAACTGCTCTACAACTGTTGCCATACACTTTGTCTACAAAAAGAGGAGTGCCCGACGCAACAGAAATCTCAAGACCGCGCACGCGATAAAAAGACTTTACGTGGAAAAAGTCCTCCTCGAGTGACTGAGGAGTGCTGATCTCAAGCATCTTCGGGAGGAGACAAAAATAAACTGGAGAAAGGGCTCCAATCCCAGCAGGACAGAGGGTTCTCTTCCTCCATCCACTCTCATTCAAGTCACAGAGATATCTAGAATGAGAGTGGAAGGATGGGCTTTGGCCGTGGTAAGCCCGAGCTTCCCACAAACAGGGGAGGTATGTAACAGGGGACTTATCCCTGTTCAGTAATGTGCCTTTAATCTAGCAGTGTGGTAGTTAATTACTAAACACCACCTGCCTGATTAGATTGTTTACAAAAAGCCTGCCTTTGAGACAGGAAGTGACTCCTTAGCTCAGACTGAGAGCTGACCTTTGGAGAGACAGAGCAGAGGTCCTTGAGTCCCAGGAGAGACTGACCAAAAGAAACCCAGATCTCTGGAGCTGACCGGTCTTGAGCTCTGCACAGCAGAGCTGATTTCAAGACACAGGGAAAACTACTACACCTGAAGCTGAACCAGGAAGTGAGAAGATTTTCCCTCCAAGAAACAGATAAGACTTTTATTCTTAAGAGACTGCTTATAGCTGCTTATTTTCATGCTATATGTTTTGGGGCTGCGAGACATGCTTAACTAATGGAGATGTGAACTAATTGCATAGGATTTCACTAGAAATACTCCCAAATGAATGGAAGCTTTGTTCCCCCCCCCCCTGTGTTTGGATAATTTCCTGATGAAAAGGAACAGGCACAATAAAGCCTTATTATAATTTCACATTGTAAAGCCTCCTAATTGTGTACCTCTGTGAACGTCCGTCTACATCCCTCCTAAAGGTTATTAAAGGCATGTTGTGATGTTTCTCTTTGTGGGTTATCTGTATAGGAGAGAGAGATTGTATCTCATGTGCTTGTGTGAAATACTTTATTACAGTATTGCTAAATTGATTTCACTATCCTATACTAAATTTCACTTTGATTGTTACTATAATGGGTTGTATAGCTCATACTGTATGACACTACACAGATCTAATTGGTTTATGTTCTGTTCTATTTCTTTTGATTTGATTTGCAATTGTATATTTATTTTATATTTTTAATTTATTATATTTCTGGTCTATGTATTTTCATTTACTTTGAGATATATATTTTATTAGGTTTTTGTTTTATATAATGTATATTTGTATATACATATATATATATATATATACAGTAAATGGGTTTACTGGCTTTGCATCTCCCAAGCCCTTGCTTAAAAGCTGCGTCTAAAGCAGCATGCATTGGCAAAGGGTTGTTCATGTAATGTGAACTTGAGATAAAAGGTGGCACTGTGTGCTCATTTGCATGTCATTTCCCAGAATCCCTTGCTGCAGTGGAAGTGCTGTGTGCTGGGCGATAATGGTGAAAGACAGGGTTGCAGACCTGTCTAAGACATGCAAATAAATATACAGTAATATTTACAGTTGCTTTATATATATATATATATATATATATATATATATATATAAAATAATATACAGATACCTTTCTGTGCTAACGAAATGCTTTTATTTGTGCGAGCTTACAATGATCTCTTCTTCGGGCGGTGTTACAATTGATTCAGCTAAAAAAAATTCTTGAAACAAAGCATCTGTGGATGAAGGCTATCCCTCCCCCCCCCCCCCCCCTTGTGCAGTATGCGATTTATGATCTGAGGTGTCAAATGGTCCCTGAATGCTTGTGATGTTAGAGAATGTGTATGTATGTGTGTATTTGTGTGTATATGTGTGTGTGTGAGTATGTGTGTACTGTATGTATGTCTGTGTATGTGTGTGTGTATGTGCACGTGTATAAATCTTAATTAATAAAGCGCCCACAGTGTGTATAGCGCTTTGCAAAAGGTGTGGGTGGAGGTTGAGTGTATAACAATGGTGTGGGTAGCTGTTGAAATGTAAGCGGGTGTTGAATTTCTGTCCATGTGTGTGGCTTCTATGTAGTCCCTATTGGTATATAGGGATGGAATTACATTGTACATATTTATGTGTAAGAGACAAGTGTGTGCATTCATATACCGCAGTATTTATAGACATGTGCTTTAGCACTCATGGGAAGAGAGTTCTCTTGTCTCCGTGTAGGGGCTCATTAAGCTGCGGTCTCGGTTTAGGCCACCGGTGAGTGTCCCGAACAGTTGAATAAATTTGTATTCATGCAACTGTCTCTTTCTGTGTTCTAAGATGACCTTTGTGTATGGCCACCTTCAGATTGTTCATCTTATGACCCCCAGAGTCAGAGAAATGTTCGCCGACAGGACTGTCTCTTGTTATGCGTGTGATGCTGTGGCGATGCAGATTAATTCTCTTGTTAAGCCCCTGTTCCGTCTCACCTATATAGTAGCAGCACCCTGGGCATTTCATGCACATGATAAGGTACACAACATTGCTGGAGGAACAGGTGAACCTTCCCAGATTCCTGTATGGTATTTGTAGTGTGTCCGCTGTGTGGAGCACTGCGCAGGTTTTGCGTCTTGCGTCCTGGCATGATCTTGTACCGCATTCAGTTGTACTGTTTAATACTTTACTCCTCACCATCATTTTCTTGAGATATGGGGGTTGTCTGTATGATAATAAGGGTGTTTCAGGGAAGACCTGTTGTCTTGTATCTTCCTGGAGAATGGGTTGAAGTTCCCTGGCAATCTTGCGTAGGGCTTCTAGGTGTGGGTTATATGTGACCACCAAATGTACCCTGTCACTTGTCTCTTTCTTTCTGTATTCAAGGAAATAATTTCTTGGTATTTTGGTGGCTGTGAGGATTTGCTGGTCTAAAATTCTGTGGTTGTATCCACGGTTTATGAAATCCGATCCCAAGGTTGAAATCCGCTGTCCTCTGTCTGCTGTTTCGGAGCATATCCGATTGTATTGCATGGCTTGACTGTAGATGGTTGCATGCTTAGAGCATGTGGGGTGGAAACTGTTGTCCCTCAAGTAGCTGGCTCTGTCTGTAAGTTTGCGGTATACAGAGGTCTGTAGTAGGTTGTTCTTTATATACATCACAAGCATTCAGGGACCATTTAACAGCTCAGGTCATAAATCGCATACTGTACAGGGGGGGGGGATAGCCTTTACCCACATATGTAGATGAGGAAACCGTCTGAAAAGCTCAAAGGCAATATACCTATTAGCATATGCCAGTAATGAACATAATGGAGGTGGAGGAGCATAAAAGGGAGAGAGTATTGGAGAGTTAACTGCTACTAAATTGAGACAAAGCAATGTCCATTTAACAAAGTGCAGAATGACAAGGATCAGCCTGGAGTCCTCCCTGCCCGTTGCTCTCACTCTCTCTCTCCTCGTGTCACTGTGTCCAAGGTAAGTGACATCACTCCCCGGCGCGAGCACGATCCAGAGTAACAGAAAAAAGGTGAATGATCGATGCAGCAGCCGCTCCGAAATACTGGGACTCACCAGACAAAACTTAAAATTGAAGCTTTATTAAGGTTACATTAAAAATGAAGACACTCAGGACAGACAAAAATAGAAAAACCTCCTCCCACGCGTTTTCGATGCTTGTTTCAAGAAAGTTTTTTTGCTGAATCAATTGTAACATCTTCCGAAGAAGAGATCATTGTATCTTGAAAGCTCGCACAAATAGAGAATTAGTGAGCCACAGAACATTATCGAACTATCTGTTTTTGATTATTAAGCTTGGCTAACATGGCACAGATAACCTCTACACACATATACATATATATATACATATACACACACACACACACACACACACACACACACACACACACACACACACACACACACACACACACACACACACACACACACACACACACACACACACACATTACAGGGGTCGACAAATGCAGTCGCTCAGTCACCCAGTGGCAACTGCATTGTGACCTCTGTTGACTGCTTACCTGCGGCGGCGGACCCCTGGCGTCTCCCGGTCTTCTCCGTCTTGATCTTTAAAATCATGTTTTTCTCCTGCAGCACTATTCAAAATGGTCACGCGGAATCATATAACGTCACTGCGTCCCGTTGCCATGGCAGCGTGGCATCATATGACACAGTGTGGCCATTTTGCATAGTACTGCAGGAGAAAAACATGATTTTAAAGGCGATAAGAATGCAGAAGGCCAGTAGACGCCATCAGGACCCACAACCGGACCCTGTGACACAAGAAAGTGACGTGTGGGGGGGGGGGGGGGGGGGGTTTGGCGAGTGATTTTTGTGGGATGACGAGTGGGTTTTCGCCCAGTTTTTCGGGCTATTTTATATATATATATATATATATATATATATATACACAGTGTTCGACAAACCTATACATTTGCTCGCCCCGGGCGAGTGGATTTAACCCCCGGGCGAGTAAATATTGGCCCAAGCAGCACTCGTTTGGTACTAGGTGGCGAGTAGATTTTTGTGTGGGCGAGTAGATTTTTGGTGATTTTGTCAAGCACTGTATATATATATATATATATATATTGTGGCAGGATGGCCGTGGTAAGTGAGGAGACAACACGTCTTTTCGTGAAATAATGCTGTTGGGTTTATTTGTCAAAAAACGGTAACTAAACAATGGGTACACTGTCCCTTTAAAATTGAAATGAAACCAAATCCTAACCCCGGTCGGGGTACTAGCTAAACAAAAGTGCAGGCTAACTATCTGGCTGGCTAGCTAACCTATTCAGCCCAGTACAGCAAACGCAGTTGGCTCCTTACCTGGGAGCTTTATTCTTCCCTCTTGGGACAGGATCGCTTTGGGCAGCTTGTGGCTGTCTTAATACTCCTCTGTCTTCCCTCTATGCCTCAGAGAGAGACTGCCGCCCAGAGGCATTTCCTCTTCCTGTTTTTAAAGCAGGTGAAGGAGCTAATTCAAATCACCTGTGGTCTGCTTAACAAGCTGAGTTAACCCCTCGTTTACTGATAGCATGCATACTGCCATCTCCTATTCACATACACGGAGTCAATGACCCTGTCACATATCCCCCTTCCCAGCGTAACGTTAGCGAGTGGAGCGGCCCGTGCACCGAGACTGTGCACCCTAGAGAGTGCATCAGCATTACCGTGCAGTATGCCTGGCGATGTTTGATCGTAAAGTTAAAAAGGTTGCAACGACAGGAACCAACGGGTAACTCTCGAGTTCTTTTCTTTATTTCTGTGCATCCACTGTAGTGGTGCATGTCTGTTACGAGTGTAAAAGATCTGCCTAAAAGGTAATATTTCAATGTGTCTGTTGCCCACTTTACGGCCAAATACTCTTTTTCTACTGTGGCATATCTTTGTTCGCGGGGACACAATTTGCGACTTAAATAGAGGACCGGGTGTTCCTCTTCTCCTACAAACTGTGACAGTACTGCTCCAAGACCTACTTCGGAGGCGTCCGTTTGTAAAAAAACTACTTTTTAAAATCCGGGGCTACCAAGACTGGGTGACTACAGAGCGTTGTGCGTAGGTCTACAAATGCGGTCTCCGCATTACTGTTCCATTTTACAACATCAGGTGCCTTTGCCTTTACTAGATCTGAAAGCTGTGGCAGACCGGGTTGCAAAATGGGGGTATAAATTGCTGTAGTAACCTACAATGCCCAGAAACGTCCTAACCTGTTTCTTTTTAGGGACGGGGCCAACTCTCAATGGCTTCAACTTTATTGAGCTGGGGTTTTACTGTCCCCCTTCCCACAACATAGCAAAGATATTTTGCCTCTGCTAGGCCGACTGAACATTTAGCTGGATTGGCTGTAAGTCTAAGTACGCTGAGGCGTAGTACGAGTGTGGGTGTAGCAATTTATTCATCAACCTTTGGAAGGTTGCAGGCGCCCCTTGAAGACCAAAGGGTAAAACAGTATACTGAAATAGACCATCAGGTGTGGAGAAGGCCGTTTTCTCTTTTGCTGACCTTGTTAAGGGATTTGCCAATAACCCTTTGTAAGATCTAAAGTGGTTAGAAAACGAGCCCTCGCCAACTTCTCAATTAACTCGTCTACCTGTGGCATAGGATAGGCATCAAACTTCGAGACTTCATTTACCTTTCTAAAGTCGTTACAAAACCGTATTGTCCCATCTGGCTTAGGTACCAAGACAATAGGGCTGGACCATTGACTATGGGACTCCTCAATTATGCCTAGATCTAGCATTTTCTTTACCTCCGACTGAATAGCCCCTCTTCTAGCTTCTGGGATTCTATAAGGTCTTATCTTAATGACTACCCCTGGCTTGGTGACAATATCATGAGAAATCATCCTAGTTTTCCCTGGTACGCTGGAAAAGACATCTCTGTTCCTTTTCACCAAATCTACAGCTTCTCTGTGTTGTTCAGGCGTAAGTGGTTCCTCCCCTTTCCTGGATTCGTTAGCTACTACCGACAGGCATACCTCTCTATCCTTCCAGGATTTTAATAGATTTATGTGATAGATTTGCTCTACCTTCCTCCGGTCTGGCTGTCGAATTTTATAATTCACCGGGCTGACCTGTTCTAGAACCTCATATGGCCCCTGCCAATGTGATAACAGCTTGCTTTCGGCCGTGGGAACAAGGACCATTACTCGGTCCCCTGGTCGGAAGTTGCGAACCGTAGCCTGTCTATTGTAAAGGTTCCGTTGGGCCCTCTGTGCCTCTTCTAGATGCTGTCTGACTATGGGGGTAATATGCGCAATACGGTCTTTCAAATCTTCCACAAATTGGACGACATTTTTCCCTGGCACAGCTTGTTGCTCCCACTCTTCTTTGACACTCTTCTTTGAGGCTATCCAGAATCCCTCTTGGGCGTCTCCCATACAGGAGTTCAAATGGGGAAAACCCTGTAGAGGCCTGTGGTACCTCTCGGATAGCAAACAAGAGATAAGGCAACAAGGTGTCCCAGTTCTTCCCATCACTAGCGACTACCTTTCTCAACATCATCTTCAACGTCTTATTGAATCGTTCTACCAGTCCGTCCGTTTGTGGATGGTACACAGAGGTTCTTAGGGACTGTATTTTTAGTTCTACACATAAGTCTCGCATAAGTTTAGATGTAAACGGGGTACCCTGATCTGTCAGAATTTCTTTCGGTATCCCGAGTCGGGAAAACACCTGTAACAATTCCTTAGCTATAGCTTTGGAGGAAGTGTTACGTAAAGGTAGTGCCTCTGGATATCGAGTGGCATAGTCTAGGATCACCAGAATGTACTGATGACCCTTGGCAGATTTCTCAAGGGACCCACTATACCCATGGCAATCCTCTCAAATGGGACCTCAATAATAGGCATAGGGATAAATGGGGCCCTCAAACGTGGTCGGGGGGCTGTCAACTGACACTCGGGACAAGAGGCACAGAATCTCTTTACTGCATTATATATCCCTGGCCAGTAAAACCTTTTTAGGATTCTTTGCTGTGTCTTCTCTACGCCCAGATGACCCCCCAACAAATGAGAGTGTGCTAGCTCTAGGACCTTCCTCACTAATGAACTGGGGATTAACAATTTTTCTATTTCTTGGCCCTCCTCTTGGCTCACATGGTATAACAAATCATTCTTAATGTAGAAATATGGATAGGATTCCTTTGTGGTTCCTTCTACTGGGACCCCATTAACTTCTACCGCCTGGCTAAACCCATTTTTCAACTGGAGATCATTAGCCTGTTCTCTACCAAAGTTAGTTAGGGACAGTTCTAGACTTCCAAAACCTTCTTCATCTGGAGTTTGGTCGGTTACCTCCACGGGTAACTCAGACACCTGATCCTCAACAGGCCCTGTCTCGGACAACTCTTTTCCCTCTGGTCTCCCTCCGTTAGGGGTAGTGACCAGTGCTAACTGGGGTGGGGGTGTACCTCTTTTTTTTTCGTTCCTACGTTCTCGTTTTGACTTAGGGGTTTTAGACACCTCAACGACTAATTCGGGGTCTGTAAATGGAAAAAGCTCATCTGGAGTAGGATTGTTCAAGGTGAGCTGTCCTCTGATCAGGGTGTCAAAACCAGGGAAATTACAGCCTAACACTAGGGAATGGGGTAATTTTGGCACAATTGCTGCCATAGTTTCGATGACTTGCCCCTCGACTTTTACTTTTATCAGAGTCGTGGTGTACGGAAGCGTACACCCATGTACACATAATACCCGCACCTTCTCACCCTGGGGTAATCGGAGAGGCTTAATCAACTTCCCGGATACCATGTTAATATTGCTCCCTGAGTCTACCAGTGCGGAGACTGGTTTTCCATTTAACATCACCTTTGTGAGGAAGTTGTGGGTACGTTTTCCCTCGCGGGTCATACCCACCACTCCACAAAATTCAGACTTCACAGAACCATATGCACACTCCATTGGCTCAGACAAACTGTGGGCAGTGAGCCTTAATATGCCCCGTCTCCCCACACTCAAAACAAACAATTGGCCCAGTTCGTTCTTGAAACCCTTTCTGAAATTTAGAGTTTCTGTCCCTTATCCGGGTTTTCTTCCACCCGCTCAAATCGTGCGAACAGTCGTGGGTCCTGGCGCCAGCGCTGGCCTCTACTGTTCGTGTTGGGACGTGGGTTGTAGTTTGTGCGAGTGGGACGTGATAGTTCACGGGTAGCCAGAAACTGCTCCACTGCGCCTACCATGGCATCACAAGAGAGGGGATCTCCCTGCCCACCCACTGTTGAAGGTCCTGGGGGTAACGCTCGAATGAAGCGGTCCAACACCACCATCTCAAGGATCCGTGCCGGGCTATGTTCCTCTGGTTTTAGCCACTTGGACGCTAGGTGAATCAAATCCCATAACTGGGATCTGGGCGGCTTCTGTTCCTGGTATTTCCACTTATGGAACCTCTGCGCACAAACTGCTGGAGTCACTCCAATCCTCGCAAGGATTTCGCTTTTCAGACAGTCATAATCTGCTGCGGCTTCTTCGTCAAGGTCACAATACGCTTTTTGGGCTTCCCCCAGTAAAAAGGGTGCGATAATCCCAGCCCATTTGGAGCAGGCCCACCTTTCCCGGGAAGCGATTCGCTCAAAGGACCTGAGGTATCCCTCGACGTCATCGTGCGGCGTCATTTTCTGCAGGTACTCGTTTGCCTGGATGGGCCGCGCCGGGGCCGTACTTGACAAGGCCATTTTAATCTGGGCCAGCTGCTCAATCAGCTGCTTCTGTGTGTCTGCAACAATGTCAAGCTGGGCTGCAAATAACCGGTTCGTCTCTCGTTGTGCAGCCGTGCTGTCCTGTCCCTGTTTGTTAGCTTCTTGCTGGACAGCGGTGCTGTGTACTAAGGCCTTCACAACGTCCTCCATAGTGGCAGCTACCGCGTGGACAGATCCACCAGACGCAAGCTGTAGCTCTGCCCCTTTTACAGGGTGTTCGCCATCCCACTTCTGACACCACGTGTGGCAGGATGGCCGTGGTAAGTGAGGAGACAACACATCTTTTCCGGTGAAATAATGCTGTTGGGTTTATTTGTCCAAAAAACGGTAACTAAACAATGGGTACACTGTCCCTTTAAAATTGAAATGAAACAAATCCTAACCCCGGTCGGGGTACTAGCTAAACAAAAGTGAAGGCTAACTATCTGGCTGGCTAGCTAACCTATTCCAGCCCAGTACAGCAAACGCAGTTGGCTCCTTACCTGGGAGCTTTATTCTTCCCTCTTGGGACAGGATCGCTTTGGGCAGCTTGTGGCTGTCTTAACACTCCTCTGTCTTCCCTCTATGCCTCAGAGAGAGACTGCCGCCCCAGAGGCATTTCCTCTTCCTGTTTTTAAAGCCGGTGAAGGAGCTTAATTCAAATCACCTGTGGTCTGCTTAACAAGCTGAGTTAACCCTCGTTTACTGGATAGCATGCATACTGCCATCTCCTATTCACATACACGGAGTCAATGACCCTGTCACAATATATATATATATATATATGTGTGTAGCCCATCTACCTCTAAGTGAGATTGGGGGGGGGGGGGTTGCTCTTTTCTGCTACTCTGGTGCTGGTACAGACCTGTAGGTAACAGGAAAGCTGAGTGCTTCGTGTTGGTGTGGGGAGAAACAGGACAGGAAGGACAGGTTACCTTGGTTTCATTTGGTGCAGCGCCTCCAGCCAGCAGGAATCCCCTGGGGATGTTCAGGGGATGGGCCCCTACTGACACTCTTCCATTCAACAGAGACAGGAATATACAGCATGGTCTTTTCTGATGTTTATTGGCAGTCAGCTCACAAGACAAAGATCAGTAGTGCACACATATTCAAAATCATCTCCTGCTTCTCTCTCTTTACAAGTCAGAGCCCTGACTCAGGCATAATTCCCTTCCCTCCCAGCCCCTCATGGGTGGGAGGGAGAGTCTTCTCTCTCTCTACTGTGCTGACAGACTTCTTCCTGAACACTCTTTCCAGAACTCTCCAATTTGGGAGGATGTCACAATTTATCGTCTTTGGGGAGTGTCTCTAACTCTGACTGATTGCAAGCCAGAGCCGGATACTGATTGGCCCACACACACCAGGGGTTGTTCCAACCAAAATCCACCCCTCAGATTGACACCCTCAGAAGTTGCTAGGCCTGCCCTTGAATACTGATTACATCATTCAAGGCTGTAACACACACAGGCCTAAGGAAGGAATTAACCTTTCCACTGCCTGCACTAACAGGACTGACAGAGGAAAAGCCCAAGGAAAGGAAGTAACTGATGGAAGGCTACAGTATGTTATATATATGTATGTTATATATGTGTTATATATGTATGTTATATATGTATGTTATATATGTATGTATGCGTATATATGTTATATATGTATGTGTGCGTATATATATATATATATATATATATATATATATATATATACGCACACATACACACACACACACAAACACACACATTCCGCCCCCCCAATACACATAATAACCCTCCCACCACTAATACACATAATAACCTCCCACACCCAATACACATACTAACCCTTGCCATCCCAATACCCATAATAAACCCCCACCCCAATACACATAGCCTTCGTTGGGCACCACTAGAGGCTGGACTGCAGCGGGTGAGAGCTGGGGACCAGAAGCCGGACTGGATATTGGGCCCAAAACTCTGGCTCACCCCAACTTCCAGCACTTGCCGACCGGGCTCCCCACAGGCGCCGGGCCTGGGACAGATGTTTGGCTTTCCACCCACCTCCCCCACCCCCCCCACCCCCTTGCGGCGGCACTGCTGGGAACACTGCAGTAACTTTTAGTATTCCTTTCCTTCATTTCTGTGAGCTTATATGAGACATTTTGTTGTAGAATCTGAAGTTGGTATACAGAGAGGAGTGAGTTGTTCAGGAGGTGAGATGAGACGAAGGTTGGAGTGTCTGGCTGGACAGTCAGATAGTAAAAGAGAGAGAGTGTAGCTAGGTTCCTGAGGAGTAGGGACTAGTAGTTCAGAGGTGGATCCATGCCGCTCACCTTGGCTGCAGGTGGAGGCAGGGAGAGGAGATACCCTTCAGACCATCCTGCGGAGAATGATCTGGTGGAGAGGAGGAGGAGGCATATTGTGTATGTGTATTGCTGTGCTGCTATTACTGATCTGCCGACAGTGAGTACAATAAAGACTCTGTGCTTTCAACATTGTGCCGAGTGATTCTGGAGTGTTCACCCCAGGACCAAAGGGGGTTCTTCTACTGCACCGATACACTTTATTCGAGCAAATACCCAGTATGTACCTGGCAGATACCTGGAATGCGCCGCTCCTCACCTCTGACAAGCCCTGTTGCGTTTGCCGTCCCAGCCTGGGTTCATGCCTGGCTGACGGGCGGCTGATCTGTTAAATGATAATGATTAGGATTTAATAGGCTGCAATGCTTCGCGTGTCTACCAGATGGCATAAATTCATGAATTGTAATGCAGTATATATATATATATACTGTGCAGTATTGCAGCCAGCGGGAATAAAATGCTTCAATCCCTGCCTGGAAAATAACCCAATGCACTCGGGCAGGAAACAGTCACAAACCTCAATACACCCGGGTATACCCGAATTCGTGGGACTAGCCGAGCTCGAATAAAGTGTGTCGCCAGTGTATAAGGGTCTCTTCCCACATCCCTGGGAATTATAGGAAATGGAGGCGCTGCACCATTAAGACCACATGGAGGCCAATACCTCAGAAGCCTGGTCCTGTCTTCCCCATAACATTGCGGGAAGCTCAGGCCCTCCTGTCCAAACAGGTATGCACCACACATCACCATGTAATCCGCCCTCACGCACCCTAGCTACATCAGTTGAGTCTAGGGGGGGGGGGGGGGGAAACAAGGGTTACACATTATATATATATATATATATCACTGTTCCAGAAATGATTTGGGGCATATTATTTTTAAGGAGAAGACATGTTAGCCATATCTAAATTCATTGGGGTGCAATCTTTAAAAAAAAATATCTACTTTGGAGGGGGGGGGGGTGGGGTTATACTAAAGGGGTGTTTTACCTTGTCAATTACAGGGTATTCCTTTAGCATTCAGCCGTGAAAAATGCAGGTGTGGACAGCTAATAGTATTTACACCTATACAGTACATAACATGTATCAATGTACTTAAAGGACACAGGGCAATGACTTTTAACATTCATTTAATTGAAGAATTGCCTTGTTTTGAGGGAGACCAGGGACAATATTAACAACATTTATTTGATTTTGTTTATATTTATAATATCATATCTTGGTCACTTGATGTGCAATCCATTAAAGAAAGACACAAATAAAAAGTTCAACTTATGCTGTATAGTTTTCATAGGTACATAGAAAGTCTATCATAGGTAATTATGGTTAAAAAAATCTATAGCAGAATTTTCAAAAATTGCTTAGCCATGCAGGTGACAACTACCCTTAGCAGGGTAAGTTGATGAATAGCCTCCAAACTCCTTTTTGTCCATGAAATAAAAGGAGGATAAGAATCACACTTTAAAAATTATGTTTTTGCTGGTAAACATACAGTATATTTATATATTAAGTTTTGAACCTCCTTGGCTTACTTGCATAAACATGTCAATTGGGTACTGGTGTAATAGAAAGAGTTAGGCTGCGGCCACGCTGCCGCTGAGCTTGCTCATGCTTGAGAGCGATGACATCACCAACTCTCCAAACATGAGCGATCGGCTGTCCTGCATAAAATTTTAGAGCGGGGGGCGTAGCTATTAAGGGAGGGGTGTGTCATTGGCTGGATCGGGCTGTGTGTGTCTGTGTCCCTCACTTTTCTCCCTCCCCTCCTTTCTCTCATTCCCTCCTCTCCTTCCCCTCTCCCCTCCATTCTCACCCTCTCCCACATCCTTCCCCCCTCCCTCCCCTCTCTCCTTCCTTCCCCCTTCCCTCCCCCCTCCATTCTCTCCCTCCCCACCCTCCCTCTCCACTTCCTTCCCCCCTCTCTCCCCCTCCCCTCTCTCCCCCTCCCTTCCCCCTCTCTCCTTCCTTCCCCCCCTCCATTCTCTCCCTCCCCCCCTCCATTCTCTCCCTCCCCCTTCCCTCCCCTCTCTCTGCCTCCCCCTTCCCTCCTCCCCCTTACCCCCCACTCCTTCCTTCCCCCTCCCCCCCTCTCCCTCCTTCCCCCCTCTCTCTCCCCCTTCCCCACTTCTCTCCCCCTCTCCACCCCTCTCTCCCTCCCCCCATTCATCTCTCTCCGCTCCCCACCCCGTTCACCACTCTCAGCCCCCCATTCACCTCTCTCCCCATTGGTCAGAGCAGGGTCATGTGACCCTACTCTGAGCACCAAAGTCAAACTCCCTTGTCTCCCCAAGCTTGGGAGAGCATACGTGCCCACACGGGCATGCAACGTGAGCGTGGACGGGAAGGTGAAGATTGAAGGAGTTAAGAGTGCCAAGCGTGCTTAGCACCAGCCTTAGAGAGAAAAGGCATACATATTATAAGGGCTTTGCTTCTGCGACCATCACTATTTTCTGTTTTTCGTTTGAAAGCATTCACCAGAAATAGATGGTAGGAAATGCTCTACCTAATCATCTGTGTTGAATGTAATAAACTTGACTACTGCCGACTGGACAGGTATGTTTTCTGTTTTTGAATGGGACATTAAGTTCATAAAGCATAACATTTAGTATATGTATTTACTGGAAGGTAAAAGCCATTAACAATTGTTAATGGCCATTTACTTGAATGTTCATTGACAATCAATAATGGCAAATTACACTTGAACATATAGACCCCTATTAACTATGCTTTAAATCCATCTCTCCTGGCAGAGGAAGCTACTAGTAAATGAATCACATCATAGTGGGGCTTTAGTCTCTGATTGTACTTTAAAAGAGCAGAAAACAAAAGCGATAGACAGCACTCACAAAAAGGTAATCAAACGACTATATGCAGGATGCAAAAGGAACAAGGAGGACCCAAATTCCACCTAAACCAATAACCAAACACCTACAAGTGTTCCAGCAGTCACTGACTCTAAGAAAAGTATCAAACAGGGAATATGTCAAAAAATTGAACATTTTATGCAAGCACAAGATAACAATATACAGTACTTGGAGTAATGTCACACAAGCGGGAAATACGGAAGTGGACCCTAACTATAGGTGGTGTGAGAAAAAAACAGGGAAGGGAGAGAAACACACACTAGGAGAAAGGGTGAGAAAAAAGGGTGGGGGGGTAATGTTTTGGGGTGAAGACCCCTTCCTCAGGCCCGTTCCCTCAGGCCCAAAAGGACCACAAGGTACATCCCTAAAGCCTGTTACCCCAACCAGCTGAGCAGACTCCCCAGATAATAATAATGATGAAATCAATATAACAGAGTTGAAGTTCGATAGATATTGTCCAGAACCGGCAAGAGGATAAGTAGTGTTGAGCAAAAAGTAGAAAAGTCAAACCGTCAAGTCCATAGTTTGTATAGCAAAAACGAAGTCTCCGTCAGTCAAGTCAGTCCCTCTCCCCCTCTGTTTGGTGCTGTAAATGAAACCATGAGTCCCAGGGAAAATATAGGCACATTCTGATTATGTCATCAGTGGGCGTGAGATAGTGATCAGCAGTCACTGAAGGAGAGTAATCCCATATGAATCAGCTGAGAAGTCCAGAGGCGTGATTGTACCTGCATCTGTCATAGTAGACCTTACGCGCGCTCCCGATCCCGCGCGCATACATGTTGATGTATTTAGCTACCCGATGTCCTGGTGGAAGACACTGGCACAGCGTGGGTATATAGATTTAAACAGGACCTTAGATAGTTAGCTGTAGCCAGCTTAAGATACTGCATTCCTTGATGTCTTCTGGAGCAGTAACAGTAAGATCGCGCACGGCAACAGAGCAGGGTGCGCATGCGCATCAGATTCAGCACTTGATGGACACATCCTCTGTTGTCAAGGCGACTGTCATGCATCCGGAGTGACAACAGTGCTGTAACCAGGATTGATCATGTTGCTGGTGGCCACAAATATCTCCACAGGGCATGGATAATCACAAGGAAAAAGACAAGAATATATACAAATGGCTTTTCTACTTTTTGCTCAACACTACTTATCCTCTTGCCGGTTCTGGACAATATCTATTGAGCTTTAACTCTGTTATATTGATTTCATCATCATCATCATTATTATCTGGGGAGTCTGCTCAGCTGGTTGGAGTAACAGGGTTTAGTTAAGTACCTTGTGTTTTTTCTGGACCTGAGGGAATGGGCCTGAGGAAGTGGTCTTCACCACAAACCATTGCCCCCCTAATTAACCTCCCCCCACCCTTTTTTGCCCCCACACCCCACCCACCCTCTCTCCAATTGTGTGAATCTCTCCCTTCCATGTTTTTTCCCCACACCACCTATAGTTAGGGTCCACTTCCGTATTACCCGCTTGTGTGACATTACTCCAAGTATATTGTTATCTTGTGCTTGCATAACATTTTCAATTTTTTGGCATATTCCCTGTTACTTTTCTTAGAGTCAGTGAGTGCTTGAACACTCGTTGGTGTTTGGTACTTCAAAAGAGAAATTCATGGCATTGTATTTTTGTTCATTTTTTTTATACAGGATTTTGGTAGGGGGTCTCCAGAGTTCAAACCCATTAATTTCAGCTCTGAGCTCCCCCTGCTTGGAGAGATACTTAACTCTAAATGTGGTGCCAGTATCTCTGCAGTTTTATGCAGTTTAAAGCTCCCCTGTCATATGGGCCAATTGGAGCCACACCAGGTGATGTCACGGATTCCTATTGGCCTGCAGGGCCCAGGAGCTTTGAAAATCGGACATAATGTGAACCCTAGAGTGGATACCGATACCTACTATGAAGGCAAGTTTCTACAGAAGCAGGGGGTCCCAGGAGCTGAAATTATCAGGGTTCAGCTCGGGAGAACCCCTGCTTCAATACTCGGCATGTATTGCCTCTTTTTAATAAATATAAAAAAACATAATTTGTATTGTTTTAAAGATTAAAGATTAGCAATTGCTCTCTAATAAGTCATTTTGTAACATTATTTTAGATAGACCACCCACTGGAAGTTCTACAAATCCTCCTGAGCCTCCTCAGAGGCCTGGACACTCAACATTGCCCACATCCTTTTCAAGCAGAGGCCTCACTGTAAGTTTTCTTTTCTTTTTAAGGATATGTCAGGTATTAACATTTATGTTCACAACTCGATAACAGATGTACAGTTTGGGAAAAGGGAAGAGAGACTTTCAGATGTTTCTCATTGCCCTCTATTTTATGTTCTAGAATTCTGCTAATTGGTGATCCTGACGTTTGGTCTCTGTAATATTACAGTTGTAATACATATTTGCTATTGGTGCTTACCAAGCAGTGTAACTCTGCTGTGCAAACATTTTTGAAGAATTTGAAGCACGAAAGAGCAATTCATCTTACTCATCTGCTTCCAAACACTATGCAAGGAGCACACAGGAATCCTCATAGCAGCTGGAGTAATCTGCCATAACTGTAGTGTCTACCAAGCTCAAAATAAACGAATATGTAGGCTGTCATCAATAATTACAGATGAGTGGGTTGAGGTGGGAAATTTACAAGCCGTCCTGAACTCCCTCAATTTAGAAAGAATTTGAACTGCAATTTGGCCTGATGAGCCCGATTCCGAGGTAGACCTGGCGATAAATGCATTGTGAATAATTATCGCAGCATTTCCCTGCTTAACCCCTTCACCGTGCCTGACACATCCCTCCATAGTGAGTCCCTACCTCCTCAGTGCTCTGGTAGAGTACACAGTCCTCTGCACATCGAGTTCCATTTCTCCTGCAGGCCTCTTCTCACCAGTGTGATGCCAGACCATGATGTTAGAGAAGGCAGTGTTAGCAAGAGAGAGGCAGCTGGTTGGCAGTGAATCCCCTGGAAATCCTACCAGACCATTGGAGCAGGTGGGGTCCTGATTAACAGAGCCAGTGCAATGGCAGTGCCATCAGTGCCTCTGCACCGAGCCCCATGGTTACAGAGGCCCCGTGCTCTTCCCCAAAACAATGAAACTGATTGCCAGGGAAGAGTGCGGGGCCTCTGTAACTGTATCACCTTGTGCGGCGGCATCTCTTCCTGCAGCGTCTCATTTTCATGGTGTTGCGACGTCACATGGTGTTGCGTTGTCATGACAATGTGACGTCGGATGGCGCTGTGTTGCCATGATGTTAAGCCGCATCGGTGATGTCATGATGCTGCGTCATCTGAGGAGATGTCATGCTGAGAAGGTAAGAGGCCCTGCACAGAGTGCCCCGCAAAAGTCCCATCCACCCCTGGACCTGATCCACCCCCCCCCCCCCTTCAATCAAAACAGATCACAGTGTTTTATATAGCATATATACGCACATATATAGAGTATATATGTATATATATGTCTATTTTAATCATCATCAGCTCGTTTTGATCCACTGCTGGATGAAGGCCCCCCAATGATCTTCCAGGTACTGCATATGCCAGTCTCTCTTCTCCATTTGCTCCAACAAATTTTCTGATTTCACCCCCCTATCGTACATTTTGATATCGCCGTGGTCTTTTGATATCCCTTGGAATCGATCTTTGTCCAGCGATGGTCATTTCTTCTTGCAATATTTACGGCCCACTGACATTTTAATTTCTTCACCCTTGTGATGATGTCACAGATGTGTCTTTTTTTAGATGTGTGTATACTGTATGTGCATGAGTATATATACTGTATGGTATATAGATAGAAAAACCCTGGCTTGCAATAACAAAGGAGTCATTTAGTTGCATCTTTGATTAAAAAATTCAAGCCTGCTAACCCTGTCAAGTTAAACTCCATTTTGTCAGGTACCTACACTAAATGCATAATATTTCTTATTGTTTTATGGACTAAACATTGTCAAAAAAAACACGAATAAAATTGCCTGAGCAATGCAAAGGAAAGATTGTGAGTGCACAAGTTCCCTAGTTATAATCTCAAAAAATGAACACACATACTGTTTGCAAGGATCTCTCAGCAGAGGTGGGTGGTGCACGTTAAAGTGGGGTAATAATAGAGGGCTATGATCACTAGGTGATAAAAGTATCTGCACGACAGGGGGTAATGCAAGAAAAGATTAATGATCCATCAGGTGAACATATACCGGCATTTCAAACATATCTGGTAGTACTGCTGCGGCCAACTTCAATCTCACAAATGCCCGTAATGTTCCGGGGCTTTTTTTGGCTGGCGCCGAACTTGGCCGCGCTCAGCCGCATCTTCCCCTCCCCTCGCGACTCCCTGGCTGCTTGGCTTCTCCGCCTCTGCTCGGCAGCTTTGCGCGTCTTCCCCTCCCCTCGCGACCCCCTGGCTGCCTCTGCTCCCCCTCTTCCCGCATCTCCCCTCCATTTCCCTGTCCCATGTCCCCTTACCCGGGGATGCCGGCGGACGTGTGACCGGCGCCACAGTGACGCGCGGCACCAGCCGCGTCTGCCCGGAGTCTGCCCGCACATTGCGGTGATGGCCGCTGAAGACTCAGCTCGTCCGCCACTGTACTTCAAAGTAGATGATCAGACTGTATAATGTATCTTGTCCAAATTAGATAAACAGGTATTTTTGTGGACCTGGATGTTAAGAAATCAACCACTATGAGGCCAAATGGAAAAATATTCTTGCATATAGCAGAATACACTCAATAGTGAAATAAGACCTGGTTCTTGTGTCCCTTGGTGCCCCAATTTGCAGACCGAAACCGGTCTCCCTTCAAGACACTCAAATCAACGGAGCGGGAGCTGCAGCTGGAACCTCCAAACTAGGTCTAACGCTGTGCGGTCCTGGTGATGTCACTTGGAGGGACTACAGAATCTGCAATAGGTCAAAAAATCCCAATGTGTTTTGTTACGCAATCCGTAACTTCCTCAGTGAAGACGACGGTGTGTGTGTGTGTATATGTGTGTGTGTATACATCCATGTATCTGGAAAATTGAGCAGCCAGCACTGCCCTAATTAAGGTAGGCGTTGACATGGCATACCCTTATCATTGGTCCTTTGGCTATGACAATGTCTGCAGGCTCATTATACCCATCTGTTTAACCTTTATTATTCATGTTATCAATCACAACAGGTGGCACCACTCACTAGCCCAATTATATCCCTATTTAAGATGCATGTTACCCTGCCTACAGTACCACTCCCAGTAGAAGGCTAAGGCCGAAACGCGTAGGAGCAGGTCCAGTAGGCAGGATCCCCTGTTTTGTCCCCCCTTGGGACATGGTCACGTGCTGAGAGCTTTGCTCCTTGTTTCCTCCCCAGACACTGCTGAGTACCTGACTTGAGGTGATGTATTGTGTATTTTGCTGCTGCAGATTATGGTGTGCAATTTTGACTATAACATGTGTGCTGTACATTGAGTCTTACTGACACTGCATTACTCTGTATTTATCCCAGATTTAAGGGAGATAGAAGTGTATTGCTGTCTCTGTATTTTCCACGCTATTTAGCCACCATTCTCTATCTGCAGTTAGCTGTACTAATTCCACCCTGTCAGGTACTTTAGAGCATTTATTCTATTCATTCAGACCTTTGTATTGTCCATTATGGGACACTCTGGTTAGAGGATAAAACAAGTTTTGCTATATAGGGGGTCCATGCCTTATTTTAAAACTTTCTGTGTTTTGTATTTTAAACTTATGTTCTGTGACAACCTTCAATAAAATTTTGTGTATTTGTACTGCCAGGCAAACTAGAGTGCTTTATTTTGGGCTCTTTTTCCCTCTTGCAATATTATATGCCCTTATAGCACCACCGACAGATTATTATATTTAGATTTACCTTGTCGGTTTTTTAGTTGCCTTAACTTGTCTTATGGATGCGGGGTCATCTCTTTTTCTCACAATATATATATATATATATATATATATATATATATATATATATATATATATATATATATATACACACATGTAGAGGTATCAGTACCGTGTTAGCCGAGCTTCAATAATCAAAAAATAAATAGATAAAACGGTATCATCTATTTATTTTTTGATTACTGTATGTATATATATATATATATATATATATATATATATATATATATATATATATATATATATATATATATATATTTCAAACAAGAGACAGAACATAAAACACAGACAGAGCTCAGTTTTAGCACATCCAGTGAAACTCATACACGGTACAGTGCCTAAATATATATGTATAAATATCTATTAAGTAAAATGGTCTTTTAGTTTAACATTTTTGGCCAAAATTGTTGTAAGCCCCTGAGCCAACTGCACGGCAGACCACAATTCAGGGGTCCCTAATGCTAATATAAATTCTTAATAACCTGTGTAAAAACAGGAAGAATGATTTGTAGTAAATCTGTCAATATTAGTTGCAAAGTTCTAAGTCTGATTGAAGCTTTTATTAACCTGTACATTACCAGGAAAAGCACTCTGTATTAGAGTTGTCACAACCATACTGCAAGCACGCAAGTTCCCCTGAGTGGAAGATGCTATGGAGTGAGCCCTTAACCATTTAAATGTGGGAGGGGGTGAGCTACAATTAGGTAGGAGGTTGCCACCCTCCAATCAGCCAAGACTAGCTGAACAACAATTGTAAAACATACTGGACACCTAACAAGCTCCTATTGAACCCCCAAAATAACCACAACATATATATAAGCATATGAGTGTCACAGAGGAGTGCTACTGAGCATGGCAATATATATTTAAAACCAGAGACAGAACATAAAACACAGACAGAGCTCAGTTTTAGCACATCCAGTGAAACTCATACACGGTACAGTGCCTAAATATATATGTATAAATATCTATTAAGTAAAATGGTCTTTTAGTTTAACATTTTTGGCCAAAATTGTTGTAAGCCCCTGAGCCAACTGCACGGCAGACCACAATTCAGGGGTCCCTAACGCTAATATAAATTCTTAATAACCTGTGTAAAAACAGGAAGAATGATTTCTAGTAAATCTGTCAATATTAGTTGCAAAGTTCTAAGTCTGATTGAAGCTTTTATTAACCTGTACATTACCAGGAAAAGCACTCTGTATTAGAGTTGTCACAACCATACTGCAAGCACGCAAGTTCCCCTGAGTGGAAGATGCTATGGAGTGAGCCCTTAACCATTTAAATGTGGGAGGGGGTGAGCTACAATTAGGTAGGAGGTTGCCACCCTCCAATCAGCCAAGACTAGCTGAACAACAATTGTAAAACATACTGGACACCTAACAAGCTCCTATTGAACCCCCAAAATAACCACAACATATATATAAGCATATGAGTGTCACAGAGGAGTGCTACTGAGCATGGCAATATATATTTAAAACCAGAGACAGAACATAAAACACAGACAGAACTCAGTTTTAGCACATCCAGTGAAACTCATACACGGTACAGTGCCTAAATATATATGTATAAATATCTATTAAGTAAAATGGTCTTTTAGTTTAACATTTTTGGCCAAAATTGTTGTAAGCCCCTGAGCCAACTGCACGGCAGACCACAATTCAGGGGTCCCTAACGCTAATATAAATTCTTAACCTGTGTAACAACAGGAAGAATGATTTGTAGTAAATCTGTCAATATTAGTTGCAAAGTTCTAAGTCTGATTGAAGCTTTTATTAACCTGTACATTACCAGGAAAAGCACTCTGTATTAGAGTTGTCACAACCATACTGCAAGCACGCAAGTTCCCCTGAGTGGACCTATTTTGATCTGGTTTGAAACTGATTGCCCGGCGAAGCAACACAACAATTCTACTTGTTACCAAGTAGAACATAGAAAAACCAGTCAAACAAAAATGTAAATGAATCCAACAAGTGCACTGTTAAAGTGCACTTAAAACAGAAGGGTTAATTCTGAAGAACCCTTGATGGGGGATACCGAGCAAAGCACCCCGCCTAACGCCCACTGGGAGGCAAACTCTGAAACCGTCCCATTGGACTCGGCGTACGAGTACTCTGCCCGAATACGGGAGTGCACCAGCGCCCGGAACATGGCCACGATGTTTGTTGGGACCCTCCCCTCCAAACACTGCTTCCTGGTTTTACAAATGGCTACCTTAGCCAATGCCAGGAGCAGGTTGACCAGGAGATCCCTAGGCTTATCGTTCCAAGACACTGGGCACCCAAAAATAAAAAGATGAGGGGCAAAACCCAGCAAGAACTGCAGGAGAAGTCTCCTCAAGAAAGACATGAGGGGCTGCAGTCTAGCGCAACTCGAATAAATGTGATATACGGACTCCCGCTCGCCACAGAAGGGACAGGCGGCGGGGGAGTCCGTGAAGTGTGCCAAATACTCTCCTGTGCTCAGTACACCGTGGAGGACCCTCCAACCCAAATCCCCGGCGGGACCGGGAACCAAAGATGAATAGAGTTCCCTCCACCGGGGTCTCTCGCCCTCGTTCGCAGGGAATACCCGCATCCAGATGGTGTCTGGGCGGGTGACAAGAGCGAGGTAATGCACTATATGGAGCACAAGAGAATACAGGACTTTCCTCGCATGCCGCGGAAACACGCCGGGGACATATCCCCCAACTTGCTGAGGTTGGGGGAGAGAAGAGCCCGAGGGGGTTGCCGTGGCTTCAGTTCCACGCAAAGATCCGGAGAGCTGAAGTTGATAGGTTGACAAGGCTCTCCGGTCTGCAATACCCCCTCAATGAAGGTGCGTGACTCGGGGTGGATGGCATCCGTAATCTCCTGGATCAAGCGACGAGGGATGCGGGCAGTACGCAAACCCATACGGTGCGCGAGCACCTCTGCTCTTACCCAGTATCGCCGCCCATAGTCCAGGAGATCCCCAACTCTGGTCACCTGCGCCAGGATTAGCCGGCGGCAAATAGAGGGTGAATCCAACATCCGAGCCCCCACTGCCGGATTATACAGCAGGGGCTCGGCGAGGAAATCAACCCCCACCGCCTGTTCCTTCCTGGTCGCGGAGACCAGTTTCCAGGCCTTAAGTAAGTCCCGATAGTATGCCGGCAGCACCGAGAGGTCTCTACCTAAACCCTCGGGCCTGATGATTAACAGTTGCCGGTCATACCTCATATTGCGCAGCTGGCGAAAGAAACTGGTTGCCAGCTGGCACCACTGCGGAGACGGATCTGCGAATAGGTATCTCTGCAGGTATTGGAGGCGGAAAGTGTGTAACTGGGAGCGGACACACACCACTCCCTGTCCACCCTCCTCCAAAGGGAGACACGCAACTCCCGCAGAGACCCAATGCTTTCCTATCCAGAGAAAATCCATCAACTTCCTCTGGATCTTGTTGATAAATTCGGGGGTCGGACCCATGGCTATCAGCTGGTGCCAAAGCTGACTGGCCACCAGCTGATTAATCACCAGGGTTCTTCCCCTGAGGGAAAGCATTCTCGACAGATACACCCATGACCCCAGACGAGCAACGACCCGTTCTTCAAGATCACTGAAGTTTTCCGGGGCCGGGACCTCCGCAGCAGACAGGTAGACTCCCAGATACTTGAGAGTATCGCTCTCCCACGAGACATTCCGAAACGCGGGGGGCAAGGAGTCCACCTGTAAGGGACCCACCAAACTGCCGGAGCACTTGGACCAGTTGATCCGAGCAGAAGAGGCCGCGGTATAGACCTCTTGGCACGCTTGTGCCCGCTCTAGATCATCTAGGTCCTGGGCCACGAGGAGCACGTCATCGGCATAAGCCGACAGGACTACCCGCATGTCGGGTTCCCGCAGCACCAGCCCGGTGAGCTTCCTCCTCAGTAGGCAGAGGAAGGGCTCAATGGCCAGCGCGTACAGTTGCCCAGACAGGGGGCACCCTTGACGTACTCCCCGACCAAACACAAAAGGTGCCGTCAGGGACCAGTTGATCTTCACCAGACACTCTGCAGAGGTGTACAGCATCTGGAGAAAGCCCACAAATTGTGGGCCGAAGCCAAACGCCTGCAGGGTCTGCATAAGGTAACGGTGATCCACTCTGTCAAACGCCTTCTCTTGATCTAGGGACAGGAAGGCGAGTGATAGACCAGTCCTTTGTGCGTAGTGCATCAGGTCCCGGACCAGAAAGATGTTGTCATGAATACTCCGGCCCGGGACAGTATAGGACTGGTCGGGGTGAATCACCTCTGCCAGCACGGACTTGAGCCTCAGCGAAAGCGCTTTGGCTACGATCTTATAGTCCGTGCTGAGCAGTGATACTGGTCGCCAGTTGGAAATCTGGCGGAGATCCCCCTTCTTCGGCAGCAGAGACAGTATTGCCCGCCGACACGAAAGGGGCATCTCACCGGTCTCCAGGGCTTCGGCTAGGACCTCGGTGAAATCAGATCCCAGCATCTCCCAGAAAAACCGGAAGAACTCCACAGTCAGCCCGTCTAGACCCGGCGTTTTTCCGCGGGACATGAGATTGAGGGCTTCAGAGAGCACGGCCAGGGTCAAAGGTAACTCAAGCCGCTCCCTTCCATCCTCACCGACCGTGGGAAGACCCTGCATTTATCTGGCTGGATTGACTCCGGAGAGAAAAGATCTACATAGAATCTCCGGGTTCTGTCCCGGATGCTCTCCGGGTCAGTCAGAGGAGTACCGTCCTCTGCCAACAAGCAGGTGATATGTCTACGGTTTCCCCTCTTTTTCTCCAGCGCGTAGAAGAGGCGCGACCCGCGATCCATCTCCCGAAGGAAGTGGATGCGGGATCGCACATACGCCCACCGAGCTCTCCGATCTTCCAAGTCCCGGAGAGCGAACTTCCTCTCCACGTACATACTCTGCAGGTATTGGTCTCCTGCCACAGACAGCCGCTTCTCGAGATCGAGCACCTCCTCCCTGAGGGCCTCGATCTCGGCATCGCGCTGCCCGCTGGCACCTCTGGTGTACTCCTGACACACGAGGCGCAGATGAACCTTGCCCACGTCCCACCACTGCTCTAACGTGGCAAAGTCTGACCTGCAACCTCTCCAGGCCATCCAAAAATCTCGGACCGACGTCTCAAACCCCTTGTCCTCCAACAAAGTATTGTTGAAGTGCCAATATGCGGCTGAAGGTGCTGCAGGTAGCAGCGTCACCGTCACGGACGCACAATTGTGGTCCGAAAACGGCGCCAGCCTAATGGCACTGGACTGGGCTTGCGACAGGCTGTGGCTGGAAATATACAGCCTGTCTATCCGGGACCAGGACATCCGTTCACCCCTAAACACCCTAACATGTGTGAACTCAGTGGATGCCTCAGGATGTTGTTCTCGCCAGACGTCTACCAAGGAGAAGCGGGTGATGACCTCCCGCAAGGCCGACGCAGAACACGGGTGTGGCTCCGGACCATTCCGGTCTTTCCGAGCCTCGAGGGTACAGTTAAAATCACCCCCGAGCACCACGTATTCGTTCGCATCGACTGTCTCCAGGTATTCAGACATTCTGACGAAGAACTGCCTTCTCAGGGGTCCGGTGGCAGGAGCATACACGTTCAGGAAATTAAACATGTAGTCCTCGTGTCGGACCCTGATATGCAACAGGCGACCTGGAACAACAGTTTTGGCAAGCAGGTTGAAAGGACTCAGAGAACAGGGTCACCACCCCACTAGATGATGAAGTGAGGTGGCTGAAGAAAACACGGCCTCGCCACTCCAAATGCCAGCTGGCTTCAGCCTCTGGAGTGCTATGAGTTTCCTGCAGGAAACTCACAGAATATTTTCCCTTCTGTAAAAAGGAGAGTACCCGAAACCTGCGCAACCCGTCCTTACAGCTGTTTACATTTAGTGTATCGATGCTCAAAGCCATTGGTAGTCAAGGGTTTTTTCCTTCCCACAGGCGGTCAGGGTGCTATACCCCGAGAAGCCTTTACGTGCTCTCGCATCAATTTGTAGAACTTCAGGGCATGAACATGTTCATTAGACCCTGAGATTCTGGCCTTGCGGTTGGCCCTGGTGTATACAAAAAGAGAGTGGAGAATGAACGAAGCATCCTTCCACTTCTTGAGGGCCAACTTGACCTTCTTTTTTCCGTGCTTGTGAAGGGTATCTCCTAGGAACTCATCTATCTCCTGGGTAGGGATAACGGGGCTCAAGGAGCCCACCGACTCTGCGGTGCCAGAGGACGCCTCACTGAGCCCCAAGTCCCAAAGCTCCTCTTTGCTGAAAAACTCAAGACCCCCGCCCCTCTCTGTGGGAGCCTTTCTCAGCCCTAGAGTGGGTCCCCTCTTCGGGGTTTCCACGAGGGGGTCCACTATATCCTCCACATCCAACCCCGGGGTAGAATCTTCAGGGGTATCTGGAGGCGGTATGATGGAGGCAGCGGTCTCCCGAGTGTCCTCGGGGGCCACAGAGGCACCCAGTGCCCTCCTAATCTCCTCTATCGCCATGTGGATAAATGGGAAGCCACAGGTGTTTGCACCAACTGCGGGAAGGCACTCACCAACCGCGGGAGGGCACTCGCCAACCGCGGGAGGGCAATCGCCAACCGCGGGAGGGCACTCGCCAACCGTGGGAGGGCACTCGCCAACCGCGGGAGGGCACTCGCCAACCGCGGGAGGGTACTCGCCAACCGCGGGAGGGCACTCGCCAACTGCGGGAGGGCACTCCTCAGCATGCACCCCAAGGAGAGAGTCCAGCTTTGCAGTCATCTCTGACAAAGGCCAAAACTCTCTGCGAAGAGGACTCACGTCAGACACCCTCCAGATGTATCCCGAATTGCTCGCTAAAGCCTCCTCTCCTACACCTGCCTTCCCCGCTCCATCCTCTAAATCCTCAACCATGGGGGTCAGCCCTAGCCAATCCCCTCCTTCCGGTGACATAAAACCTGACTCGGCCTCAGGTGCTTCACCCGAAGGTGGTACAGCCGGAGGGGGATTCTGGTCGACCCCCGAGTCTCCGAAGACAGCTACTTTCGGTGTGATAGGTTCACCGAAGCACAAGTCCCCGGGGGATGTTCTCCAACTGGGAGGAGTGTTGGAAGGCTTCCCAACGTCCATTTCTAGGGGCAAAGCCTCATGTTGTTGAGCACTTTGATCTTCCACCCCAGGGACGCCGGGTACCTCCTCTTCCCCTTGTATTCCCTCCAGATCTTTGAGGGGGGGGGCTGCATATTTATGGATTCTGGCTCACACTGGCTAATCCTAACCAGTGGGCCGGATGGAGCCACCTTGTGCGGAACTGATGTTTCGTTCCGCTTAGGAGACATCCGAGGGTGAACGTAATACGGTTCAACCTCCTCGACCTCCTCAATCAACCTTTTGTTTTTGGTTTTAAAAGGCTTCTTCCTGGGGGGTGTTTCCCCATAATAAGGTGCCACTGTCTCTCCAGCCGGAGCTTCCTCCTTCTCCCCCGCACCCTGTACGGTGCTTACATTGGGGGTAAGGTGTTCTTGGGGGGGGACAGTGACAACAGAGGGTGACTGTTCTGGGGTGACTCTTTTCTTCTCCCTCTTTTTTTGGGGCAGAGGTTCAGATGTCACTGTTTGAGATGGAGCAGTGACATCTTCTGTGGTCCCAGGGGGGACCTGGGCTCTCAAGGGCTTTTCCTTCTCCCTCTGTTCTTTGGGGAGAGGTACAGACGTCACTGTTCCAGATGGGACAGCGACATTTCTTGTGGTCCCAGGACGGACCTGGGCCCCTGAGGGCCCGCTGTGGTGGGCACAGCGGTACGGGGTGTCTTGGCGGGAGGGGCGGGTGTAGGAGTTGGGATAGGTCCTCTGTTCCCTTTGGGGCAACTCCTGCGAGTATGCCCCAGCTCCTTGCACAAATAGCACCTTACCCCCTCCGTGCCATAGTACACGGTGTATGTTATGCCCTCGTAGCGCACCCCAAAAGAACCCTCCACAGATTCAGTGCTCCCCGGCAGCAGCAGTTGTACCTGCCGCCTAAATGAGAGTACATGCCTCAGCGCCCTATCTCTGCAGCCCAAAGATAATTTTATTATGGGGGACTTAATGTCTCCCAGGGCTTGCAGGTATGGCTTCATGAGGCTATCTGGAATGAAGGGGGGCACATTTGACAGAATGACCTTTGTGCCTAACCCCTCCATGGGTTCTATAGGGATGTATTTCCCCCCTACACTGATGCCTTTCTGCACCAGGGTGTGAGTGGCAGCCAGCGTACGGAGGAAGAAAAAGCCCCTCCCATACATTTTTCTGGCCGCCACCACAGCAGAGGGACCCACCACATCAGCCACAGCCCTCACATATATCTCCATATTTAGGCCAGGAGACATTGGGCACCTCACCCCAAGCTTCCTGCTCAGACAGGGCGTGGCCCCAGCATTGTTGTTGCTGGGGCCAACGGCTGCAACTGCCACATGCGCCCATGTTGGAACTGGGACTGCAGGGGTTACGCTGCTAACAGGTGCTGGGGGAGGCGTGGCCAGGGCACTGGAAGGACCAGGCCTAGGGCTGTGACTAAGAGTGTTGCTCCTAGGGGCCACAGTTTTTGGTGTCCTGTATCCGGGCGTCGCCCCCGTTGCCGCACTTGTCCTATTCCCCTTTCCAGGCATGATAACAAATGAGCCTCTAAGTCAGGGGAGGGTATTGCTTAGGGAGAGAGGTACAGAGAGGAAACTGTCTCTTTAAGAAGAGATCTCTCTGCAAAGGGAAAAAACAGCAGCTTTTAAAAACCTGCTGCAGTTTTAAATCTTTTTCGCCTTATTAGTTACTCTCTCTCTGTTGTAATAAGCAATCACCACAATTTTACAAGTCTTTAAAGAAAAGACACGGAGCTCTCAATTGCAAGTGAGAAAGGAATCAGGCTTAAGAAAAACAAAAGAGTGAAATTGGAAGTTTAAACAACCAGTAAAAACCTCCAGTAGTGAGGGAGGAGAGAGGGGGTGAGACTGCAGTTTTCCAGCCAGCTAAACTGCAGCTATCTTGGGTTAAAACACTGCAGCCCCTGGGTGAAAACCAAAAACGGTTTTTAATCCTGAAAATGCACCCAAAACCCTCTATAAAACTCCCAGTATACTCACAGTATACTCCCCCACAGATCCACAACAAAATATAACAAATAAAGAAAGAATAAAGCCTATTCCTTACCGAATGCCTGGGAGCCCTGCACATACGCTTCTGAATGGAAGGAGAAGCAGGATCCAGCCAGGAAAAAGCACTTTGTATTAGAGTTGTCACAGCTAAACTGCAAGCAAACAAGTTCCCCTGAGTGGACCTATTTTGATCTGGTTTGAAACTGATTGGCCGGAAAAGCCGGCCAATTCAGTTAAACAACAATTCTACTTGTTACCAAGTAGAACAAAGAAAAACCAGTCAAACAAAAATGTAAATGAATCCAACAAGTGCACTGTTAAAGTGCACTTAAAACAGAAGGGTTAATTCTGAAGAACCCTTGATGGGGGATACCGAGCAAAGCACCCCGCCTAACGCCCACTGGGAGGCAAACTCTGAAACGTCCCAGTGGACTCGGCGTACGAGTACTCTGCCCGAATACGGGAGTGCACCAGCGCCCGGAACATGGCCATGATGTTTGTTGGGACCCTCCCCTCCAAACACTGCTTCCTGGTTTTACAAATGGCTACGTTAGCCAATGCCAGGAGCAGGTTGACCAGCAGATCCCTAGGCTTATCGTTCCGGGACACTGGGCACCCAAAAATAAAAAGATGAGGGGAAAAACCCAGCCAGAAATGCAGGAGAAGGCTCCTTAAGAAAGACATGAGGGGCTGCAGTCTAGCGCAACTCGAATAAATGTGATATACGGACTCCCGCTCGCCACAGAAGGGACAGGCGGCAGGGGAGTCCGTGAAGTGTGCCAAATACTCTCCTGTGCTCAGTGCACCGTGGAGGACCCTCCAACCCAAATCCCCGGCGGGACCGGGAACCAAAGATGAATAGAGTTCCCTCCACCGGGGTCTCTCGCCCTCGTTCGCAGGGAATACCCGCCTCCAGATGGTGTCTGGGCGGGTGACAAGGGCGAGGTAATGCACTATATGGAGCACAAGAGAATACAGGACTTTCCTCGGCATACCGCGGAAACACGCCGGGGACATATCCCCCAACTTGCTGAGGTTGGGGGAGAGAAGAGCCCGAGGGGGTTGCCGTGGCTTCAGTTCCACGCAAAGATCCGGAGAGCTGAAGTTGATAGGTTGACAAGGCTCTCCAGTCTGCAATACCCCCTCAATGAAGGTGCGTGAGTCGGGGTGGATGGCATCCGTAATCTCCTGGATCAAGCGACGAGGGACGCGGGCAGTACGCAGACCCATACGGGGCGCGAGCACCTCTGCTCTTACCCAGTATCGCCGCCCATAGTCCAGGAGATCCCCAACTCTGGTCACCTGCGCCAGGATTAGCCGGCGGCAAATAGAGGGTGAATCCAACATCCGAGCCCCCACTGCCGGATTATACAGCAGGGGCTCGGCGAGGAAATCAACCCCCACCGCCTGTTCCTTCCTTGTCGCGGAGACCAGTTTCCAGGCCTTAAGTAAGTCCCGATAGTATGCCGGCAGCACCGAGAGGTCTCTACCTAAACCCTCGGGCCTGATGATAAACAGTTGCCGGTCATACCTCATATTGCGCAGCTGGCGAAAGAAACTGGTTGCCAGCTGGCACCACTGCGGAGACGGATCTGCGAATAGGTATCTCTGCAGGTATTGGAGGCGGAAAGTGTGTAACTGGGAGCGGACACACACCACTCCTTGTCCACCCTCCTCCAAAGGGAGACACGCAACTCCCGCAGAGACCCAATGCTTCCCTATCCAGAGAAAATCCATCAACTTCCTCTGGATCTTGTTGATAAATTCGGGGGTCGGACCCATGGCTATCAGCCGGTGCCAAAGCTGACTGGCCACCAGCTGATTAATCACCAGGGTTCTTCCCCTGAGGGAAAGCATTCTCGACAGATACACCCATGACCCCAGACGAGCAACGACCCGTTCTTCAAGATCACTGAAGTTTTCCGGGGCCGGGACCTCTGCAGCAGACAGGTAGACTCCCAGATACTTGAGAGTATCGCTCTCCCACGAGACATTCCGAAACGCGGGGGGCAAGGAGTCCACCTGTAAGGGACCCACCAAACTGCCGGAGCACTTGGACCAGTTGATCCGAGCAGAAGAGGACGCGGTATAGACCTCTTGGCACGCTTGTGCCCGCTCTAGATCATCTAGGTCCTGGGCCACGAGGAGCACGTCATTGGCATAAGCCGACAGGACTACCCGCATGTCGGGTTCCCGCAGCACCAGCCCGGTGAGCCTCCTCCTCAGTAGGGAGAGGAAGGGCTCAATGGCCAGCGCGTACAGTTGCCCAGACAGGGGGCACCCTTGACGTACTCCCCGACCAAACACAAAAGGTGCCGTCAGGGACCAGTTGATCTTCACCAGACACTCTGCAGAGGTGTACAGCATCTGGAGAAAGCCCACAAATTGTGGGCCGAAGCCAAACGCCTGCAGGGTCTGCATAAGGTAACGGTGATCCACTCTGTCAAACGCCTTCTCTTGATCTAGGGACAGGAAGGCGAGTGATAGACCAGTCCTTTGTGCGTAGTGCATCAGGTCCCGGACCAGAAAGATGTTGTCATGAATACTCCGGCCCGGGACAGTATAGGACTGGTCGGGGTGAATCACCTCTGCCAGCACGGACTTGAGCCTCAGCGAAAGCGCTTTGGCTACGATCTTATAGTCCGTGCTGAGCAGTGATACCGGTCGCCAGTTGGAAATCTGGCGGAGATCCCCCTTCTTCGGCAGCAGAGACAGTATTGCCCGCCGACACGAAAGGGGCATCTCACCGGTCTCCAGGGCTTCGGCTAGGACCTCGGTGAAATCAGGTCCCAGCATCTCCCAGAAAAACCAGAAGAACTCCACAGTCAGCCCGACTAGACCCGGCGTTTTTCCGCGGGACATGAGATTGAGGGCTTCAGAGAGCTCGGCCAGGGTCAAAGGTAACTCAAGCTGCTCCCTTCCATCCTCACTGACCGTGGGAAGCCCCTCCCATAAGACCCTGCATTTATCTGGCTGGATTGACTCCGGAGAGAAAAGATCTACATAGAATCTCCGGGTTCTGTCCCGGATGCTCTCCGGGTCAGTCAGAGGAGTACCGTCCTCTGCAAACAAGCAGGTGATATGTCTACGGTTTCCCCTCTTTTTCTCCAGCGCGTAGAAGAGGCGCGACCCGCGATCCATCTCCCGAAGGAAGTGGATGCGGGATCGCACATACGCCCCCCGAGCTCTCCGATCTTCCAAGTCCCGGAGAGCGTACTTCCTCTCCACGTACATACTCTGCAGGTATTGGTCTCCTTCCACAGACAGCCGCTTCTCGAGATCGAGCACCTCCTCCCTGACGGCCTCGATCTCAGCATCGCGCTGCCCGCTGGCACCTCTGGTGTACTCCTGACACACGAGGCGCAGATGAACCTTGCCCACGTCCCACCACTACTCTAACGTGGCAAAGTCTGACCTGCAACCTCTCCAGGCCATCCAAAAGTCTCGGACCGACGTCTCAAACCCCTTGTCCTCCAACAAAGTATTGTTGAAGTGCCAATATGCGGCCGAAGGTGCTGCAGGTAGCAGCGTCACCGTCACGGACACACAATTGTGGTCCGAAAATGGCGCCAGCCTAATGGCACTGGACTGGGCTCGCGACAGGCTGTGGCTGGAAATATACAGCCTGTCTATCCGGGACCAGGACATCCGTTCACCCCTAAACACCCTAACATGTGTGAACTCAGTGGATGCCTCAGGATGTTGTTCTCGCCAAACATCTACCAAGGAGTAGCGGGTGATGACCTCCCGCAAGGCCGACGCAGAACACGGGTGTGGCTCCGGACCATTCCGGTCTTTCCGAGCCTCGAGGGTACAGTTAAAATCACCCCCGAGCACCACGTATTCGTTTGCGTCGACTGTCTCCAGGTATTCAAACATTCTGACGAAGAACTGCCTTCTCAGGGGTCCGGTGGCAGGAGCATACACGTTCAGGAAATTAAACGTGTAGTCCTCGTGTCGGACCCTGATATGTAACAGGCGACCTGGAACAACAGCTTTGGCAAGCAGCAGTTCTGGTTGAAAGGACTCAGAGAACAGGGTCACCACCCCACTAGATGATGAAGTGAGGTGGCTGAAGAAAACACTGCCTCGCCACTCCAAATGCCAGCTGGCTTCAGCCTCTGGAGTGGTATGGGTTTCCTGCAGGAAACTCACAGAATACTTTCCCTTCTGTAAAAAGGAGAGTACCTGGAACCTGCGCAACCCGTCCTTACAGCCGTTTACGTTAAGCGTACCGATGCTCAAAGCCATTGGTAGTCAAAGAGTTTTTCCGTCCCACAGGCGCTCAGGGTGCTATACCCCGAGAAGCCTTTACGTGCTCTCGCATCAATTTGTAGAACTTCAGGGCACGAACATGTTCATTAGACCCTGAGATTCTGGCCTTGCGGTTGGCCCTGGTGTATACAAAAAGAGAGTGGAGAATGAACGAAGCATCCTTCCACTTCTTGAGGGCCAACTTCACCTTCTTTTTTCCGTGCTTGTGAAGGGTATCTCCTAGGAACTCATCTATCTCCTGGGCAGGGATAACGGGGCTCAAGGAGCCCACCGACTCTGCGGTGCCAGAGGACGCCTCACTGAGCCCCAACTCCCCAAGCTCCTCTTGGCTGAAAAACTCAAGACCCCCGCCCCTCTCTGTGGGAGCCTTTCTCAGCCCTAGAGTGGGTCCCCTCTTCGGTGTTTCCACGAGGGGGTCCACTATATCCTCCACATCCAACCCCGGGGTAGAATCTTCAGGGGTATCTGGAGGCGGTATGATGGAGTCAGCGGTCTCCCGAGTGTCCTCGGGGGCCACAGAGGCACCCAGTGCCCTCCTAATCTCCTCTATCGCCGTGTGGATAAATGGGAAGCCACAGGTGTTCGCACCAACAGCAGTAAGGCACTCGCCAACCGCGGGAGGGCACTCGCCAACCGCGGGAGGGCACTCGCCAACCGCGGGAGGGCACTCGCCAACCGCGGGAGGGCACTCGCCAACCGCGGGAGGGCACTCGCCAACCGCGGGAGGGCACTCGCCAACCGCGGGAGGGCATTCCTCAGCATGCACCCCAAGGAGAGAGTCCAGCTTGGCAGTCATCTCTGACAAAGACCAAAACTCTCTGCGAAGAGGGCTCACGTCAGACACCCTCCAGGTGTATCCCGAATTTCTCGCTAAAGCCTCCTCTCCTACACCTGCCTTCCCCGCTCCATCCTCTAAATCCTCAACCATGGGGGTCAGCCCTAGCCAATCCCCTCCTTCCGGTGACATAAAACCTGACTCGGCCTCAGGTGCTTCACCCGAAGGTGGTACAGCCGGAGGGGGATTCTGGTCGACCCCTGAGTCTCCGAAGACAGCTACTTTCGGTGTGATAGGTTCACCGAAGCACAAGTCCCCGGGGGATGTTCTCCAACTGGGAGGAGTGTTGGTAGGCTTCCCAACGTCCATTTCTAGGGGCAAAGCCTCATGTTGTTGAGCACTTTGATCTTCCACCCCAGGGATGCCGGGTACATCCTCTTCCCCTTGTATTCCTTTCAGATCTTTGAGGGGGGGGGGGCTGCATATTTATGGATTCCGGCTCACACTGGCTAATCCTAACCAGTGGGCCGGATGGAGCCACCTTGTGCGAAACTGATGTTTCGTTCCGCTTAGGAGACATCCGAGGGTGAACGTAATACGGTTCACCCTCCTCGACCTCCTCAATCACCCTTTTGTTTTTAGTTTTAAAAGGCTTCTTCCTGGGGGGTATTTCCCCAGAATAGGGTGCCACTGTCTCTCCAGCCGGAGCTTCCTCCTTCTCCCCCGCACCCTGTACGGTGCTTACATTGGGGGTAAGGTGTTCTTGGGGAGGGGTACAGTGACAACAGAGGGTGACTGTTCTGGGGTGACTCTTTTCTTCTCCCTCTTTTTTGGGGGGAGAGGTTCAGATGTCACTGTTTGAGATGGAGCAGTGACATCTTCTGTGGTCCCAGGGGGGACCTGGGCTCTCAAGGGCTTTTCCTTCTCCCTCTGTTCTTTGGGGAGAGGTACAGACGTCACTGTTCCAGATGGGACAGCGACATCTCTTGTGGTCCTAGGACGGACCTGGGCCCCTGAGGGCCCCGCTGTGGTGGGCACAGCGGTACGGGGTGTCTTGGCAGAGGGAGGGGCGGGTGTAGGAGTTGGGATAGGTCCTCTGTTCCCTTTGGGGCAACTCCTGCGAGTATGCCCCAGCTCCTTGCACAAATAGCACCTTACCCCCTCCGTGCCATAGTACACGGTGTATGTTATGCCCTCGTAGCGCACCCCAAAAGAACCCTCCACAGATTCAGTGCTCCCCGGCAGCAGCAGTTGTACCTGCCGCCTAAATGAGAGTACATGCCTCAGCGCCCTATCTCTACAGCCCAAAGATAATTTTATTATGGGGGACTTAATGTCTCCCAGGGCTTGCAGGTATGGCTTCATGAGGCTATCTGGAATGAAGGGGGGCACATTTGACAGAATGACCTTTGTGCCTAACCCCTCCATGGGTTCTATAGGGATGTATTTCCCCCCTACACTGATGCCTTTCTGCACCAGGGTGTGAGTGGCAGCCAGCGTACGGAGGAAGAAAATGCCCCTCCCATACATTTTGCTAGCCGCCACCACAGCAGAGGGACCCACCACATCAGCCACAGCCCTCACATATATCTCCATGTTTAGGCCAGGAGACATTGGGCACCTCACCCCAAGCTTCCTGCTCAGACAGGGCGTGGCCCCAGCATTGTTGTTGCTGGGGCCAACGCCTGCATCTGCCACATGCACCCATGTTGGAACTGGGACTGCAGGGGTTACGCTGCTAACAGGTGCTGGGGGAGGCGTGGCCAGGGCACTGGAAGGACCAGGCCTAGGGCGGTGACTAAGAGTGTTGCTCCTAGGGGCCACAGTTTTTGGTGTCCTGTATCCGGGCGTCGCCCCCGTTGCCGCACTTGTCCTATTCCCCTTTCCAGGCATGATAACAAATAAGCCTCTAAGTCAGGGGAGGGTATTGCTTAGGGAGAGAGGTACAGAGAGGAAACTGTCTCTTTAAGAAGAGATCTCTCTGCAAGGGGAAAAAACAGCAGCTTTTAAAAACCTGCTGCAGTTTTAAATCTTTTTCGCCTTATTAGTTATTCTCTCTCTGTTGTAATAAGCAATCACCACAATTTTACAAGTCTTTAAAGAAAAGACAGAGAGCTCTCAATTGCAAGTGAGAAAGGAATCAGGCTTAAGAAAAACAAAAGAGTGAAATTGGAAGTTTAAACAACCAGTAAAAACCTCCAGTAGTGAGGGAGGAGAGAGGGGGTGAGACTGCAGTTTTGCAGCCCCTGGGTGAAAACCAAAAACGGTTTTTAATCCTGAAAATGCACCCAAAACCCTCTATAAAACTCCCAGTATACTCACAGTATACTCTCCCACAGATCCACAACAAAATATAACAAATAAAGAAAGAATAAAGCCTATTCCTTACCAAATGCCTGGGAGCCCTGCACATACGCGTCTGAATGGAAGGAGAAGCAGGATCCAGCCAGGAAAAAGCACTCTGTATTAGAGTTGTCACAGCTAAACTGCAAGCAAACAAGTTCCCCTGAGTGGAAGATGCTATGGAGTGAGCCCTTAACCATTTAAATGTGGGAGGGGGTGAGCTACAATTAGGTAGGAGGTTGCCACCCTACAATCAGCCAAGACTAGTTGAACAACAATTGTAAAACATACTGGACACCTAACAAGCTCCTATTGAACCCCCAAAATAACCACAACATATATATAAGCATATGAGTGTCACAGAGGAGTGCTACTGAGTATGGCAATATATATTTAAAACCAGAGACAGAACATAAAACACAGACAGAGCTCAGTTTTAGCACATCGAGTGAAACTCATACACGGTACAGTGCCTAAATATATATGTATAAATATCTATTAAGTAAAATGGTCTTTTAGTTTAACATTTTTGGCCAAAATTGTTGTAAGCCCCATAGCCAACTGCACGGCAGACCACAATTCAGGGGTCCCTAATGCTAATATAAATTCTTAATAACCTGTGTAAAAACAGGAAGAATGGGAGGCGCATGCGCGATGTACACGAGGAGAGTCGCATAGGCTGCTAGCTCCGTGCCGCGCTCATATTAAAACATATTAAAAGCACCCGAAAACCGACGGAACCGACCCCAAACTGAAGGCATCTCCCACATATCATCCAGGGATGGCCCCGAAAAAATCAGGTCCCCTTAAAAAAACCAAATCAGCCGATGTCAGAGCATATTTCGGAGGCACCAGTGCAAGCGGGGGAATGGAGGAAATGGCGCCGGTTTCAAATCCTGACACAGACACCGAGGCAGAGGGAGAGGAAGACAGCCGAGGGAGCCAGGGATTATTGCCTGTCAGGAGGTGCGATTTCGAAAGGTTATACAATGACCTGAAATCACTCCTGCAGGCAGAGATCAAAGAGGTGAAAAAAGACGTAATTAAACTTGGCTCCAGGACAGATGATCTCGAAAAAAAAGTGGATCAAACAATTAAAGTGGTCAAAAAAACGGACAAAAAAACAGGAGATCTGCAGCGACAAATAGATGAACTAAGGGAGAGGCAGGAGGATGCGGAGAACCGCGACAGGCGGAATAATCTGCGAATTCGGGGGGTCACGGAGGAGGTTGGGGACTGCTCAGAATTTATAGCAAAATGGCTGGAGACCCTGCTCCCGGACTTTAGCAAAGACGCCCTAGCACTAGATCGCTGTCACAGGGCCCTCCGCTCGAGACCGGTGCAGAATGAGCAGCCACGCGACATCATCATCAGGCTGCACTTCTTTACAACTAAGGAAGCCATACTACGACAAACAAGGCCGCTGCCGACGGTGGAGCATGAAGGCATTAAAATGCTCATCTTCCAGGATCTCTCCCCGGTTACATTACTCAGACGCCGCAACCTGCTTCCTATTACGAGAGTGTTGAGGGATCATAATGTGAGATACAGGTGGACCTTCCCGTTCGGATTGATGGTGGCTAGGAACGGGAGGTCCACCACGATAAAGGAGCCCACGGAGTGTCCCGAGTTCCTCGCTAAGCTAGGCCTAGGGGAGGCACCCGTGCGGGCCACGGAAGGAGCCGAGGAGCTGGAGCCTGAATGGAGTGGGAGCAGCGGCTCGCCCAAAACGAAAGGGAAGAGGCGCTGAGAAGCTAATATTACCCCCGCACTCTAGCGCGCGGTTGCGCTAAGGACCGGTTGCGCCGTTTAATGCGCGGATCAAGTTTAAACTTTTTGCCTGTTTGACTGCACGCCCAAGTTACAGAAGGTCTCTGGCCAGCCAACACTAAATACCCCATAAACAAATGACCGACGAGGTGGCACCCCGCAGAACTGCTCCCACAATGAGCCCCGGTCACTACTTGGCGGACCCCCAGGCAAGAGTCGGCATCCCGAAGCACCCCTGCGAAAAAAAGGGAGATCAGAGCTTACCTTCAACCCGAGGAAGATGGTGGCATTCGAGAGAATTGGAGCGGCCCAGCGTGAGGCGCAGAAGCAGGAAACAGCTCACCGGCGGGAAGAATCCGCGCGCTTCCTCCTCGTGGCAGATCACCTCTCAAAATGGCGGCCGTCGGAAACAGGAAACCGGAAGTCGTCACCAGGCGGAGGCGTTTCGGACGACGCCAGCTTGGAGGGGGCAATTAGCCCGGAAGCTGCAGACATTGACGGCATCGAGGGGAGCCACAAAGCGCCGGAAGCGGCCGGGAGCACAAGGGGACATTGCCGTCGCTCCGGAACCCAGCCCTGGGAGCAGTTAGTGAAGAAGACAGGCAGCATGGGCACCGGGGGGAGGAAATTAATCCGGCACCTTGAATTGAGGGAGCGGATAAGACAGCGTAGGTGGCATGAGAGCCTGACAGGTTGCCGGAGCTAGTTAGGGAAAACAGGAGGGAGGGGGAGGTTGTAGAAAGCAGGGGGATGTAGGAGAGGAAGGCGATAAGTGGCGGCGCAAGGAGGAAACAAGTCGGAGGAGGTAAAGGAAGTTGGAAGGTTTAAGACAATGGGTTGAGGCAAGTGATGCAGGTTAGCTGGACAAGGGGAAAGACATCGAGCGACAGGAAGGAAGTTAGAAAGGAGAGTTGACAGGTGGAGGAGAGGAGAGAGAAGCGGCGAAGCTATCGGAGTAAGGGACTTGAAAGGGCTAAAGATAAGGAGAAGCACAGTAAACGGGAGTAGACAGCAAGGAAAGGGGGCTAGTAAAGGAGAAGTGTCGGAAAGACAGTGAAAGCGAAGGAACACAGAAATTGTAGATCCGACCCCCAAAGGGTGGACAGCAGAGGGACGCAGTCGGGAAATGCCACCGAGGGTAAGCAGTAGTTAAGGCAGGCGGTAGGAGATGCCGGAACAAAAGTTGACGGGCGGAAAAGGCACAATATAGAGGTAGAGGTTTCAGTGTGTTTTGTCAAGGCAGGAGGATAGCAGAGCGCGGACACGGGGTGGGTACCAAGGGGACTACCTCGGGGTCGGCATGTGTCTCGAATGGGCCGGGGGGGGGGGTGGGCCCCCTAACCCGGGCAAAGTCCTTTGGGTACGGGGCAGGGAGTACGACGGAGTACCCGCGAGAATCCCCAGACCAAAGGCACTGGACTTAGCTATGGGATTGGGGTGTCCTAGCGCTAAGGACATGGTGTTTTATGTTGTCATGTATTCATGTTTTCCCTTTCTTGTCTCCCCCTATGTTCTTTCCTCCCGTATCACCCCCCCCTACCCCCCTCCCTGGAGGTGCAAGAGCAAGAAGTGGCGACAGAGCGGGAGAAGACAAAGACGAGATCTACAACTACCTGGCGGTAGCAGAATGTCCCAGCAGGACTCCGAAAGAGACAGGTTCATTTTAATACACTATGAGTATTGAAGTCAGTTGCATCTCACATAATGTTAAAGGCCTGAATAGCCCAGCAAAACGCAAACTAGCCCTTAGAGACTATAAAAGACACAAGGCGGATTTATTATTCCTCCAGGAGACGCACTTCTCCAGGGACAGCTACCCCAAATTCCTAGATAAAAATTTCCGAACGGTATACTTAGCATCCGCACAGGTTAAAAAGAGGGGGGTAGCCATAGCGATACACAACCGACTAGCCTTCACGTTAGAAAAGAAAGTAACTGACAGAGAGGGTAGATATCTCATCTTGGTGGGCTCGCTCCAGGGGAAACCTCTTACATTGGTATCCATATACGCACCTTGTGAGACGTCAGGGGACTTTTTCGCCCTTTTCTTCCGAAAATTACGGAGAGAGGCAAAAGGAACGCTGATAGTAGCGGGAGATCTTAACAGAACAATAAACCCCAAACTAGATCGATGCACCGAATCAGGTCTCCCACCAAAGCCAGACATCCAACAAATCACTCAGGGCCTAAAGGACTGCCAATTGGTAGATATCTGGCGGGAGCAACACCCACTGAGCAGAGACTATACCTTCTTTTCCCATCCCCATAACCGTTACAGCCGGCTGGACTACTTCCTAGTATCTAATAGACTGGCCCCAGTGGTCTCCCATTCGGGCATACACGATATTTCGTGGTCGGACCACGCACCCATTGAGCTGCGGTGCACATTAAATTCACTAGACAGGCCAGGAGCAAACTGGAGATTAAACGAACTGCTGCTGAAAATCCCTAATACCCATTTGGAAATCGGAGAGAAAATAGCAGAATTTTTCTCGGATAACTTAGGTTCAGTGACATCACATACCACACTTTGGGAGGCCCATAAAGCCACCCTAAGGGGAACGTTAATGAACCTAGCAGCTAGAAGGAAGAGGGAGCAAGACTGCCGGATAAAACTCCTACACGAGAAATTGGCAGCCCAAACAGAGGAACATAAGAGAGATAAAAGTGAAGTCTCCTTCAAAGCACTCTCAGACACGAAGCAGCAGTTAAATATCGTACTAACCTCCCAGGCAGAAAAAGAAATGAGCTGGACAAAGCGCAGGTACTTTGAGAAGGCGAACAAGCCGGACACCCTATTAGCTAATCGACTCCGTCACAAAATTCCGAATTATCACATACAAGCCATCCGCACACAAGGGGGAGACCTCACCTCAAATCCTAAGCGGATCGTGGCAGAATTTAAAAGCTACTACGAGGCGCTCTACGATGGAGGGAAGGTCACACATAATCAAAATACGAGGGACAATCTCAGGGATTTTCTACGGGAAGCAAAACTCCCAACATTGACCAGGGTGGAAAGGGAAGCGTTACAGACGGACTTCTCTTTAGAAGAGTTAACGGCAGTTGTAAAGTCACTTAAGCCTGCCAAGGCGCCTGGCCCTGATGGCTTCTCCAATCTATACTACAAAAAATACCTAAAAATTCTAGCCCCACACCTGTTAAGAATGTTTAATTCGGTCATGCAGGGGGCCTCATTTCCAGCACAGATGCTGCAGGCGTCCATCTCCCTGATCCATAAACCTGGCAAGGACCCGGCAGACTGTAAGAGCTACCGGCCCATCTCGTTGATAAATACAGATCTCAAAATTTTCTCCAAATTATTAGCCAATCGAGTGGGTATCGTCCTTCCCAGGTTGATTCATCCAGATCAGGTAGGGTTCATCGGAGGAAGGCAGGCGGCAGACAATACCAGGCGGATAATTGACTTGATTGATCTGGCACAAAAACAGAACACCCCGTCAATGGTGTTGAGTCTGGACGCCGAAAAAGCCTTCGATCGGATTGATTGGCCCTATCTGAGAGGAACGCTTGAGGCATTTGGCTTTAGAGGACGTCTCCTAGGGGCCATCATGGCCCTATACGAGGGGCCAACGGCAAGGGTACGGCACCAGGGGTTCCCCTCGGAACAGTTCCCAATAAAGAGCGGAACTCGTCAGGGCTGCCCGCTGTCGCCCTTGCTGTTCGCCTTGTGTGTAGAACCTCTGGCGGCACATATAAGAAACAACCCGGATATTACGGGAATATCTGTAAAAGAGCAGTCACACAAAGTGGCGCTCTACGCGGATGATGTGATCCTGACATTATCAAAACCCCTTACCTCCCTGCCCAATGTCTTCTCAATTCTGGGGACCTTCAAACAAATATCGGGGTTCAAAATTAATCAGGCCAAATCTGAAGCCCTCAATATTAATCTTTCAAAGCCGATGGAAAAATTAATTGGACTAAATTTCAATTTTAAATGGCAACCCTCCACGCTTAAATACCTAGGGGTATACATCACGAAAGACTACAAAGCTTTGTACAAAGCAAACTATCCCAGGTTGTTCCGGACTTTGCGTGAGGATCTCCGGCGTTGGGCGGAGTGCAGCATCTCGTGGATAGGGCGCATTCATAGCATAAAAATGAATCTCCTCCCGCGGATGCTGTACCTTTTCCAGGCCCTACCGATCCCCCTAGTAAAAGATGATATCCTTGCGTTACAGTCCCTAATAACAAAGTTTATCTGGGAGAAGAAAAGCCCACGAATTAAAAAAGAAATCTTGAGGAGGCCGACCTTGAGAGGAGGGTTGGGGGTGCCATGCTTGTTCGCTTATCACGAAGCAGCCCAGCTGAGTCAGATTGTGCAATGGCATTTAGACCCAAGTCTTCGAAGGTGGGTCGAGCTGGAGAAGGCGTGCTGCACACCAATAGAAATCCATAGTCTAATCTGGCTGGCCAAAAAGAATAGGTCCACCATACGAACGCCTCTGCAGGCGGTGGCTAGCTCCTTGAAAATATGGGAGGCAACCAAATTTAAATGTTTCCTTACATCTCCGAACTCCCTAATGACCCCAATTTGGGGGAACCCAGATTTTGCTCCTGGACTGGATAGCTCTAATTTCTCAAACTGGATACAAGCAGGGTATCTCCGACTAAAAGATCTGGAGGCTAGGCAGCACATTAAGTCATTTGCCCACATAAAAGAAGAAAAAGCACTTCCTAACGCGGAACTATTCAGGTACCTCCAGATCAGGGCTTTCTATAACGAAGCTCCAATTCGGCCCCGGAGAACAAATTTTGAGCAGCTCTGTTCAAGAGACACGGACACAAGGGGACTAACCTCTAGAATGTACAGGGAGGTAGTCTGCCCGGAGCCGAAGGTCCACCCCAGACTTAGTTACATGAGACAGTGGGAAACAGACTTAGGGGAGACATTAGAAGACGAGGACTGGGACAGGATCCTGCAGGCAGCAGCCAAAAGCTCTATCTGTACCACGTTAAAGGAGAACGCCTATAAAGTCCTGATGCGGTGGTATTATACTCCCACTAAATTATCTAAATTTGTCAAAGGCTACTCTCCGCTCTGCCCCAAACAGTGCGGAGACAGAGCGGACTTATGCCATATGCTGTGGTCTTGCACAAAGGTGGCGCCGATTTGGGCAGAAATTAGAGACTGGCTTCAACGTTTGTTGGAGGTGGAGATCCCCCTGGACCCATGGCTGTTCCTGCTGGGCAGACGGGTCAGGGGACTATCTAACGCCTCACATAAGCTAATCACACATTTGGCAACTGCCACCAGGTGCGAGATTGCAGCACTGTGGAAACAACCAATCCTCCCATGCATCCCCAAGATTAGAAATAGAATTTGGTTTGTTTGCCGGATGGAACAATTAACAAGTTTGGTTAATGACACCGGCCAAAATTATCTAAAAGTCTGGTCGCCCTGGCTGGCACAGACGGACATCCCGGGAATAGATAGTACCACAATATTGCAATGATAACTGAGAAAGGCGCTCTCCGGTAACGAAAGGGATCCATGACGGCAGATTGACAGTATAGCATGGGGAGAGGGCGTGAAAACGCCAATCAGCATCCACAATGGGGGACAGAGATAGACCACATGGAGCCACAGGGCGCTAGGCAGAGAGGCGTGTACACATAACCCCACGACATCCTCGCTGAGGAGCACATCCAACAGGAGAACTGGGAAAACTCGAAGCCGGTGCCGCTTCTGCAAGAAAGTCTTTATTGCACCACCCCCCCCCCCCCCCCCACCTGGTCTACCCTGTTTCCAGATCCCCGTGTTTGTCCTGTGAGTCTAGTACGTCTAGTTTTTGGTCGATTGTTAAAAATAAAAAAGTAAGGGTGATATTATAGAAGCCAATGGGAAGTGATAACATGTATGTTTGAATGCACCCAATAAAACCAAAGTTTCAAAAAAAAAAAAAACAGGAAGAATGATTTGTAGTAAATCTGTCAATATTAGTTGCAAAGTTCTAAGTCTGATTGAAGCTTTTATTAACCTGTACATTACCAGGAAAAGCACTCTGTATTAGAGTTGTCACAACCATACTGCAAGCACGCAAGTTCCCCTGAGTGGAAGATGCTATAGAGTGAGCCCTTAACCATTTAAATGTGGGAGGGGGTGAGCTACAATTAGGTAGGAGGTTGCCACCCTCCAATCAGCCAAGACTAGCTGAACAACAATTGTAAAACATACTGGACACCTAACACTCCCTGGCTGCTTGGCTTCTCCGCCTCTGCTCGGCAGCTTCGCGCCTCTTCCCCTCCCGATCCCCTGGCTGCCTCTGCTCCCCCTCTTCCCGCATCTCCCCTCCATTTCCCTGTCCCATGTCCCCTTACCCGGGGATGCCGGCGGACGTGTGATGGGCGCCACAGTGACGCGCGTCACGCGTCACTAGCCGCGTGTCACCAGCCGCGTCTGGCCGGAGTCTGCCCGCACATTGCGGTGGCGGCCGTTGAAGACTCAGCTCGTCCGCCACTGTACTTCAAAGTAGATGATCAGACCGTATAATGTATCTTGTCCAAATTAGATAAACAGGTATTTTTGTGGACCTGGATGTTCAGAAATCAACCACTATGAGGCCAAATGGAAAAATATTCTTGCATATAGCAGAATACACTCAATAGTGAAATAAGACCTGGTTCTTGTGTCCCTTGGTGCCCCAATTTGCAGACCTAAACCGGTCTCCCTTCAAGACACTCAAATCAACGGAGCGGGAGCTGCAGCTGGAACCTCCAAACTAGGTCTAACGCTGTGCGGTCCTGGTGATGTCACTTGGAGGGACTACAGAATCTGCAATAGGTCAAAAAATCCCAATGTGTTTTGTTACGCAATCCGTAACTTCCTCAGTGGAGACGAGGGTGTGTATATATATATATATATATATATATATATATATATATATACACAAATATAACTGTATGCTCATCTGCATGTCTTAGGCAGGTCTGCAACTCCGCCTTTCCCCATTATCACCCAGCATACAGCACTTCCACTGCAGCAAGGGATTCTGGGAAATGACATGCAAATGAGCATACAGTTATATTTGCATATTTGCTTTCCTGTAGAGGGTTTTTGTCACTTTTTTTACTCACCATAACTTAACTCAGTATTATGGTTTTTTATATATATATATATATATATATGTATCAGTACGTGGGTGATAATGGGGAAAGGCGGGGTTGCAGACCTGCCTAAGACATGCAGATGAGCATACAGTTATATTTGTATATATATATATATATATATATATATATATATATATATATATATATATATATATATATATATATATATATACACATGAAGGTCAGTCAGCACACTGTAGTAGAAAAGGTTGTAATAGCAGATGCTAGTCCCATAGAGAATAAGTATGATACGTGTATTTCATGTTGTGAATATAGATTTTTGGATTAACCCCGTGCGGTCTGCTGTCTCTTTACTGGTCTTTGGATTGGTTCGTATCATATATATATATATATATATATATATATATATATATATATATATATATATATATATATATACACCCTCGTCTCCACTGAGGAAGTTACGGATTGCGTAACAAAACACATTGGGATTTTTTGACCTATTGCAGATTCTGTAGTCCCTCCAAGTGACATCACCAGGACCGCACAGCGTTAGACCTAGTTTGGAGAAGAGATCATAGTACACTACCGACACACTTTATTGAAGTGTGGTCGGTACCGCAAGCCGGGAAATCTCCCGGCTTGCTAGTGGCCGCCCCTCGGCGTGCCGCGCGTCATAGACGCGCGGTCACGCGTCATCGGGAGCGTGCGCCCCCTGCACGCGTGTCGAGGGGCTCCCCGAGGGAGCCCTGGTGTCCCGCGATCGCGGGACAGCGGCAGGGGGTTCCGGGGGACCCGGCGGACCCGGCAGCGGTAGGGAGAGCGCCCCGATCGGAGGGCGCTCTTCCGCTGCTTCGGCGTGCGCCCGTCACACTCGGGCGCGCGCCAGGCTACTGCTGCGGCACAGAACGGGCAAATGCTCGAATAAACTGTGCCGCAGCAGTATCTCGAAAGCTCGCACAAATAAAAGCATTTCGTTAGCCACAGAACGGTATCATCTATTTATTTTTTGATTATATATATATATATATATATATACACACATGTAGAGGTATCAGTACCGTGTTAGCCGAGCTTCAATAATCAAAAAATAAATAGATGATACGGTATCATCTATTTATTTTTTGATTATATATATGTATATATAGCCTGGAGCTCCCGTGGCTCCTGGAGACCCCCCTCCCCTGGTGCAGCTCGATCGCGGGTGCTGAAAGACCCGACGGGTGCTTCCAAGGGTGGGGGCTGGAGCAGGGAGCAGCGCGGCTTCTCCTGCCTGCGGCCGGTTGCCGGGGACACGATCGGGCCGTTGCTAAGGCCGCGATCGCGTCTCTGAGGTCCCGGCGGCTGGTGAAGCAGGGCGCCACCATTGAGGACAGTCTTGCATATGCGCAGGGACACGTAGGCGCAGGGAAGGCCCCAGAGCTAGGGATAGCTCGTGTGAGAGTAGGGGCAGCCGAGAGGAAGTACAGAGAGCCCGGGAAAGCTTGCGCAAGCGCAGGAGAGGTAGGGAAAAGCCCGCAAACCCCTAGCCTACCAGGGAAGGCTCTGAGCTGGGACTACATATCCCAAGAGCCTTTGCGCGCCCCACGTGACACCAGGGAGCCAATAGGGCTTAGGGAGCCCAGGAGAAATAGATACATTTGGCGGGCTTACAGGACAGTTACAGCAGAGAGAGGCGGAGCAGTGAGAGACCGGAGCAGCCCAAGGAAGGAGGTAGGGTACAGGAGTTAAGGACTCGCTGTACTAGGCCAGCACCCCCTGGGACTGAGGTAGTTAGTACTCTGATATAGAGAGAGTGTTGCCAGGGACTGCTCTAGAGAGAGGGACCCTGTCACTCAGGAGTTATAGTTGGAGCAGGGGATCTGTGAGGGAAGGCAGGGCGCGGGGAGCGAGTACAGCTCCTGCGGCCCTAAAGGTACCCGCACCCCAGATAGGCCCCAACCCCCACTAGGGTAGTGGGTTAATTGCTGAGGGAGGTCCAAGATAGGGACGCTGCCCTTAGTATTAGAGTGCTGCCTTGTCAGAGTCACAGCGGTCAGTGCTGTGAGGTCTGACAGGCAGGCACCTAGTTGACAGCACGTTGGCTGTCAGCATTAGTGAGGCTGTAGGGACGTGGGTAGTTAGGGGAGTGGGACAGGTCCTTACCCCTTTAGGCCCATAGGAGTTTCCCAAGCCACTACAGGTTGCTGCACCATAGGGACGGCCTATAGTGTAGCACGTGCCCCTTAGAAAGATAGGGACACAGTGAAGATTGCTGTTCCGTGAAGCGGTTGGACCCACGTTGGGGTCCACAAAGACTGTTCCGGAGTGGGACCGCTCTAGCGGTCCACGTGCAGAAGTTCGGTTGGAGGGTTAAAGGAGTCATCGCCAACTGAGCCTTTGCGAAGATTGCTGATCCGAGTACCGGAGTGCTCGGCAGGTATTATACAATCATAAGTGCACCACCGGGCCCTTAGATTAAACTGTGACTGCGCAGTCACCCATTGATCTCTGTAGGAGTACGGGACATTGGGTGGGGTTCTTTGGACACTGGGTGGGTTCACTTGGTGTTGGAGAAGCGTTCTGCGTGACGCAGTAGGTGTCTCCTCTAGAGAGGGACACAGGTTATGTTATGCGTGCGATAGGTTATTCTTACATGTGAGTAAAGTCACTAGTTATTATACCTTCCTGTCTATGTGATCATTATTGTGTTATTGTGATTGTCCTGCGAGGAACCACTCCCCCTCTGGTGGGAGCCATTGCAGGTGGAGGCACTGCATCGTTCGTTATTGTAAGTATTATCCCTAGTGTAATTGACCAGGTTTCCCCGTGGCGGAAGCTCAGCCCTCCTGTGAGCCAACAGGTTACGCACCACACGAGTAACAATATACAGTATGTTTCCTGCACCCACACAGTAGAATCTGCGATTGGGGGGGGGGATAAACCCGTTACATATATATATATATGTATATATATATATATATTACTTCGGGATCAGACCCTCAGCATTGTTAATCCTCAGGCACCAGCAGTTGTGCTCCCACAGCTTGCTCAGTTGCCGGAGACAGCCGGGCTTCCTACATCTGTACTATATGTTGTTCAATAAATGTGTCAACTCTGCAAAGATCAAAATAAATGGAGACTACTGTATGTCTACCATGGCTACAAGTATCAATGGATGATAACCTTTCAAATGAAATCAGTAGGAGAATAAAGATAGGATGGAGTGCATTCGCATGAAACAAGATCAGAAGAAAACAGCCTCTAGAGAGGAGAGTGGAGCACAGCGCAGGGACAAATGGCAGGATCCAGCACACCATAGGTTAAAAAACTACTTTATTGGTCGACATGGGGAGACACCAAAAAAAGGGGAGCAACCACCCACTCTGACGCGTTTCGGGCTAGGCCCTTTGTCAAAGAGTATGCCCCAATTACAAAAAACACATGTTTATATACACAAACTCTGGTATCAGTGACGTCAGCGGAACCAGCCGAGCATCTCGCGAGACTGCCTGTCTAACCAGAGCCCCAGGAGACAAACCAACAAGTGCATACTGCGCCTCCTAGCCTGGAGGACACGTTAATACAGGCAAGAACATATAGGTATATCCCGAATGTGACCATGACCGGAAGTGACGTCACTGGGACCAATCCTAAACCTCATGAGACTCTCAGACTCACTGGTGTCTCTAAGAGACAAGGAAGAATCCCACAGCGCCATCTACCTTGGAGGAGACACCAGGACACCCACTAACATACATATATACGAAACCAGCAAGTTCACTTTGCCATAGAGACCCTGGTGACATGTGTCTATAAAGTAAAGACATAACTATCTCATAGGAAAGTGAAGAAACATCTAGATACTCAGCGAGGAAATAGGGAAAATATCCAAAACCGCAGAGAAATGTTCTGGATACATTCCTTGGGATCAATGGCTCCGCGAGGGATGAACACTGACTGGGAACTTAAGCATTTTTTGTCCCAGTGATTATGGTGTTCATCCCTCGCTGAGTATCTAGATGTTTATTTCTTCCCCTGGTTACGATGCGGTTGTTGAATATTTGCTATTTTGTCATTTTATGTAGGTTATGATATCCGGTTTTATATCTCTAGGTCAAATTATATACATTTATTATGACTATTTTCATTGAGATTATTAATTAATGATTCATAGTAAATGTATATATGATTAGCGCAGTTGCAAAGTAGTCGGATAAATTTATTATGACTATTTTCATTGAGATTATTAATTAATGATTCATAGTAAATGTATATATGTTTAGCGCAGTTGCAAAGTAGTTGGATAAAGAATCTATCTCTATATTGGTTATATAGAAAGACCTTGTGTCAGTATTATTAACAGTTTATATATAATATATGCTTAATTAAGGTTTTAAATTAATATATGTTTTTCTGTCAACCACCTTTTTCTATCCCTTTTTACTTTTATTTTTTCAAAGCAATAAGGGTTTGTTATTACCTATATATATTCATATCCAGCTTATTGTGTTCATACTGTATTCTTTTTGTATTTAGTTTGTTTTTTATATCTTTATTTAGTTTTTCATTTATATTTTTCTTCACTTTCCTATGAGATAGTTATGTCTTTACTGTATAGACACATGTCATCAGGGTCTCTATGGCAAAGTGAACTTGCTGGTTTTGTATATATGTATGTTAGTGGGTGTCCTGGTGTCTCCTCCAAGGTAGATGGCGCTGTGTGATTCTTCCTTGTCTCTTAGAGACACCAGTGAGTCTGAGAGTCTCATGAGGTTTTTGATTGGTCCCCGTGACGTCACTTCCGGTCATGGTCACATTCGGGATATACCTATATGTTTTTGCCTGTATTAGCGTGTCCTCCGGGCTAGGTGGCGCAGTATGCACTTGTTGGTTTGTCTCCTGAGGCTCCGGCTAGACAGGTAGTCTCGCGAGATGCTCGGCTGGTTCCGCTGACGTCACTGATACCGGAGGATGCGATTAATTGAGGTAATTAGAGTTTGTGTATATAAACATGTGTTTTTGTAATTGGGTCATACTCTTTGACAAAGGGCCTAGCCCGAAACGCGTCAGAGTGGGTGGTTGCTCCCCTTTTTTTGGTGTCTCCCCATGTCGACCAATAAAGTAGTTTTTTAACCTATGGTGTGCTGGATCCTGCCATTTGTCCCTGCGCTGTGCTCCACTCTCCTCTCTAGAGGCTGTTTTCTTCTGATCTTTAATCAAGCTGGATGCACGCCTACACAGATTTCCTGTTGTTTCTCAACATTAACAGTGAGTGGACTGTGCTATTAATGGCTGACCTTTGACTGTATCATCTATACTGTTCTGTGACTTTATCTGAGTGTGGTTGGTTAAAAGGGGAGAGTCCACCTTTGGTGTTGTGTCCCCCCAGTACCCAATAAATTCCACTCTAGGTTTTAAGCCATATCCGGCAGTCACATGTTCATGAACTTTATATTGGGATGACAATTGATGTCAATTCACTTAGAGCAGCTTTGTTTCAACTATATATCCAGAAACAAGAATTTTATGCCTGTGCCTATATGATATACCTGCAGAATTATTCTGTTGCACCATGATTGGACTCTATGTCCTGTTTTTCATATAATTCGGATGAAAGAAGTCAATCGTGCAAGGGAACATTCCAGTGTGCCTCAGAAGGAAATGTTTGACCAATACATCCTGCCTGCATGCCATCCTGCCATGGACGTGAAACTTGGTCCTTAAATACAAAGATTCTATGGTACAAACCACAACTCTACTAGTATGGGATTGGCAAAAAATGCCCAAGGGGACGTGCAACAGGGACCCTATTTCCTGCAACAATAGTAACAGAAAAGAAAATACTGTAAAATTCCCAACACTCAATCAGCAGAATACACCAAAAAATGTCGGGAAGACAAAAGAGTCGGGAAAAAGTATTTACTGAAAAATCCGATCAAAGTGTTACGCCGGTGCAGCCCGCAGACCCATCCCTTATACTCAGGTGGGGATGTATATGTGCACGCACCCGCAGCAAAAGGAGCGTGTCCGGAGTGTGGTGTTTTAGGCATTGCCAGGCCAGGTGGTAATAGCTGTAGCAATACTTGCCGGTTCCGGTAAAGAAGAGCCGTAGTCGTTGCCGTTAGCCAAGGTCAGGGAGTGGAGATTTCCGGAAGGTCGATGTCCAAGCAGAGGTCGTGGGGCGTAGGAAGCAGCGAGGTCAGTTGAGAGCCGTGGTCCAGAGCCAGAGAGTGCAATCCGCCAAGCCGGGTCGTGACCTGAATAAACAGAGGGAGAAAGTGCCAGAGTAGACATCCGTAGTGGAGACTATGTCGAGCAATGAGAGAGTGGCAAGACAGGCAATATATAGTGCGGCTGACCAATCAGGAGCGGGGGGCAGGCCTGGAGGAATGCGTGGAGCTGACCTGGATAGGTCCACTTGATTGACAGGCAGGTGAGGTGAGCAAGTTTGGTCTGGGGAAATAGCCTGTACGTAAGTTGGGGGCGTGGTTTCACTGCTAGTGCAGTGAATAAATTATCTTCACCCGGCGCACGCTGTCCATGCTCACGCCCGGGACTAATGGCAGCCACGTGAAAAGGGAGAGATTGCGGAACAGAGGCGGGCCGCCGGAGACGGCGGGGACACCCAGGGCAACGGAAGATGGCTGGCGCCAGCGAGGAGGACATCTTACGGCAGCAGCAGGAGGTAAGGGATATATACGCTACGGCTGCCGAGACCCCCTAGTCCTTACAGTACCCCCTCCCTTCAGGATCGGCCTCAGGACGATCCTTCCATGGTTTGGATGGAAACTTTTTTCGGAAACGTTTGAGAAGCCCTGGTGCATGAATGTCTTTAAGAGGTACCCCTGACCTCTCTTCGGGTCCAAAGCCGTTCCAATGGACCAAGAATTGAGCTTTACCTCTCGAGAGGCGGGAATCCTGTATAGTTTGGACCTCGTACTCTTCGTTGTCCTGTCTGGTTTAAGAGTGTGGTCCGGAAAGAGAGGACTGGAGATAAATGGCTTGAGAAGTGATGTGTGAAAAACGTTAGGAATTCTCATGCTTTGAGGTAATTGAAGACGGAAGGCCACCGGGTTTACCTGCTCCATGATAGGAAATGGGCCCAGAAACCTAGATGCCAATTTAGGGGAAGGGGTTTTGAGGTGAATATTCTTGGAAGACAACCAAACCCTATCCCCTGGCTTGTAATTGGGTGCAGTTCGGCGACGACGGTCAGCCTGGTTTTTCTGTCCAAGAGTCCTGTAGGAGGGAGATGCGTTCATCCACGTCTGGTACTCCAGAGGAGAAATTGGAAATAGGCAGGCGAGCCGGGTGGAAACTGTAATTAATAAAGAAAGGTGTTTCCCGAGTGGATTCATTCCTGGAGGAATTAAAGGCATACTCAGCCCAGGGGAGTAGTTCCGACCAGTCGTCCTGGGAGTCAGAGATGAAACACCTCAAGTACTTCTCGAGGGATTGATTGACCCTCTCAGTCTGCCCATTGGATTGAGGGTGATATCCTGACGAAAAGGAAGAAGAAATGCCCAGTCTTCTGGTGAAAGTCCTCCAGAATCTGGAAACAAATTGAGAGCTTCTGTCCGATACGATGGATGTGGGAATGCCATGGATCCGGAAAATCTCTGGAGAAAATATCGGCAAGGGCAGGTGAGGAGGGTAATCCTTTGAGAGGAACGAAATGTGCCATCTTGGAAAACCGATCCACCACTACTAGAATGGTGTTCATGCCCTTCGACCTAGGCAATTCGACAATAAAGTCCATGGATATGTGGGACCAGGGGCGCTCCGTAATGAGTAAAGGCAATAGAAGACCATGGGGTCTCTGACGAGGAATCTTATTGTGTGCACATACTGGACAAGCCCGAGTGAATTCAAGGATGGATTTGGCCATATTGGGCCACCAAAAGGTGCGACGGATGAGATCCAAATTTTTTTGTACCCCGGGTGTCCTGTCGAACGGGAAGCATGTCCCCAATCCAGAATCTCAGGCATAAACCTGGGCTCTACGTACAAGGTGTCCTTCGGTATCTCGAGGTCACTAGGCAGATGTTTTTGAGATTTGATGATCCTTTCTAGATTTTTGAATGCAGCGACCGCAAGGATCTTCTGCTTGGGAAGGATGGACTCGGTAGTCTTCTCCGGTCTCTCTTCAGAAGAAAATTGCCTAGAGAGGGCATCCGCCTTGACGTTCTTGGTGCCGGGAATGTAGGACAAAATAAAATTAAACCTGGAGAAAAATAACAACCAGCGGGCTTAGCGGGGACCTAAGCGGCGGGCACTCTCGATGTATAACAAATTTTTATGGTCCGTGAGAATCATGAATGGCTCTTTTGACCCCTCCAGTAGATGCCTCCATTCCTGAAGAGCCAACTTGACGGCCAAAAGTTCCCTATTGCCCACGTCATAGTTTCTCTCAGCTGGAGAGAACTTCTTAGAGAAAAAACCACAAGGATGAAGTTTATCCTGAGGAGAAAATCTCTGGGATAGGACTGCACAAGCCCTGCAGTCCGAAGCGTCTATCTCTAGGGTGAAAGGAAAATCGGTATTCGGGTGTCGGAGGATGGGAGCTGAGACGAATGCTTGTTTCAAGGTCTTGAAAGCCATGAGTGCGTCAGGTGACCAAGACAAAGGATCAGCCCCTTTTTGGGTCAGCGCCGTGATCGGGGCGATGACGGTGGAAAAGTTGCGAATAAATTTCCGATAATAATTGGAAAATCCAAGAAACAGCGGAATAGACTTGAGGGAATCGGGTTGCGGCCAATCCAGTACGGCTTTCAATTTCTCAGGATCCATGGCCAATCCCTTGTTGGAAATAATATACCCAAGAAAGGAGGTGGTAGACTGGTGAAAGAGGCACTTCTCCATCTTGGCAAACAAGCGGTTCTCTCGGAGGCGGGAGAGCACAATCTTCGTATGGATAACATGGTCCTGTAGATTCTTAGAATAAATGAGAATGTCGTCCAGGTAAACAATTACAAAACGGTAAAGGACATCCCGAAAAATGTAATTGATAAAGTCCTGAAAGACCGCTGGAGCATTGCAAAAGCTGAAGGGCATCACGAGATATTCGTAGTGGCCACTACGGGTGTTGAAGGCGGTCTTCCACTCGTCGCCGTTCCAGATGCGAATGAGGTTATAAGCACCACGAAGATCGAGCTTGGAAAACATGTTAGCACCTTGAAGTCTGTCGAAGAGTTCAGAGATGAGTGGAAGTGGGTAGCAGTTCTTCACCGTAATGTGGTTTAGTCCCCGGTAGTCAATACACGGTCTGAGAGTACCGTCTTTCTTTTTAACGAAAAAAAATCCAGCACCCGCGGGCGAATTGGAGTGCCGTATGAAGCCTCGCTTCAAGTTCTTGCGAATATATTCGTCCATGGCTTCCGTGTCAGGCAGATAGAGGGGGTAGGATTTAGACTTGGGCAATGTGTATCCAGGTACCAAGTCTATCGGACAATCGTATGATCGGTGTGGAGGTAGTAGCTCGGATTGAGTTTTGCTGAAGACATCCAGAAAATCTGCGTATCGGGCGGGTATACCTCCCTTAGGGTTGGATGTATTAGCCAGCAGTTGAGGCGGAAGTAGAGCTGGTGGGGAAAACTCCTCTGACCTCGACCTCCAGACGATGGGAACTTGGGATGTCCAATTGATGTGCGGGTTGTGTTTTTGCAACCAAGGTAAGCCAAGGGTGACCGGTGTTCCAGGAGCATGGATTACATCAAAGGACAGGGTTTCCTTGTGTGCATGAGAAGAAAGGGTGAGGGGGCAAGTCTCCAAGGAGATATATGCCGGGGTGAGCGGAAGGTCGTCTATCCCGACCAAGGCAACGGGAGACTTCTTCCTAATGAGTGGAATCTGGTTCTGTTCAGAGAAGGTCTGGTCCATGAAATTTCCTCCTGCGCCGGAATTGATAAATGCCGCTGTGGAGGTGCGTAAGGTAGGACCAGAGAGGGAGACGGGAATGGTCAATTTCTTGGGAAGTTCCTTCCTGGAAAGGGGACAAGAAGATTTAGCACCCAGGGAGGGCCCCTTTGTACTCACTGGGCTTGGTCGTTTCCCGGACATAGTGGACATTCCCGGAACAGATGCTCGGAGGATCCGCAGTAGTAACATGAGCCACCGGCTTGGCAAAACTGTCGCATCGATGCTCGGGAACGCTGGACTCCAAGTTGCATCGGCTCCGGAGCCTCCAGAGCGGGGAGCGGGGAGACGGCAGGTCCCATGGTAGAAGAGAACCTGGGAGAAGGGGCACGAAAAGACAAGAACCGGGGGAGTTGGTGTTGAGCGCGGCGTACCTGAAGACGTTGATCCACTCGAGTGGCCTGGGCAATGAGTTCTTCAAAAAGTCCTGGCCTGGGTTGTGAGGCGAGTTCGTCCTTCACAGAATTTGTTAATCCACTAAAGATGACCGAGACTAAAGCCTCCTGGTCTCATCCTGTCTCAGTCGCTAAGGTCCTGAACTCCAAGGCGTACTGGGCCACGGACCGACGTCCCTGTGAAAGCTGAAGCAAAAGTCAGAAGCAGTTTCTTGGCGTGCGGGGGTGTCAAAGACCTGTCGAAAGTCTCGACTAAAGGCTGCGTAATCACGGGTGATCTCGGGACGCAGTTCCCAAATCGGGGAGGCCCATGCCAGTGCATTACCTGTGAGTAGGCTGTATACATACGCCACATTCTTGCGACCAGTGGAATACTGCTGCGGAGCCATCTCAAACTGGATCTCGCATTGGTTAAGGAAACCACGATAGGTGTGCGGGTCCCATGCGTACGGCTTAGGAGACGGAATCGTTGGACCTGGGGACGAAGCGGATACCGGTTCTACCTGCACCGATGGTGCCACCACATGTGGTGCCTGAAGAGAAAGGTCCTGTACCTGTTGAGTGAGGAGAGCCATCTGGTCCGTTAAGGCCTGGATCTGTTGATAGCCGTCATCATAGAGGCCAGATCAGTCTGGTCTGCTTCTTGTGGGCTCGACATAATGTTACGCCAGTGCTGCCCGCAGACCAGACCCGTCCCTTATACTAAGGTGGGGACGTATATGTGCACGCACCCGCAGCAAAAGGAGCGTGTCTGGAGTGTGGTGTTTTAGGCGTTGCCAGGCCAGGTGGTAATAGGTGTAGCAATACTTGCCGGTTCCGGTAAAGAAGAGCCGTAGTCATTGCTGTTAGCCAAGGTCAGGGAGTGGAGAGTTCCGGAAGGTCGATGTCCAAGCAGAGGTCGAGAGGCGTAGGAAGCAGCGAGGTCAGTTGAGAGTCGTGGTCCAGAGCCAGAGAGTGCAATCCGCCAAGCTGGGTCGTGACCTGAATAAACAGAGGGAGAAAGTGCCAGAGTAGACATCCGTAGTGGAGACTACTGTATGTCGAGCAATGAGAGAGTGACAATATATAGTGCGGCTGACCAATTGGGAGCAGGGGCAGGCCTGGAGGAGTGCGTGGAGCTGACCTGGATAGGTCCCCTTGATTGGCAGGCAGGTGAGCAAGTTTGGTCTGGGGAAATAGCCTGTACGTAAGTTGGGGGCGTGGTTTCACTGCTAGTGCAGTGAATAAATTATCTTCACCCGGCGCGCGCTGTCCTTGCTCGCGCCCGGGACTAATGGCAGCCACGTGAGAAGGGAGAGACTGCGGAGCAGAGGCGAGCCGCCGGAGACACCCCAGGGCAACGGAAGATGGCTGGCGCCGGCGAGGAGGACGTCTTACGGCAGAAGCAGGAGGTAAGGGAGATATGCGCTGCGGCTGCCGAGACCCCCTAATCCTCACACAAAGTAGACAAAAGGCTAGTGCAAAGACACAAAACACATAAAACTAACAATCAAAACACGAGTGAGCAGAATAATAAACACTATATGAATGTATACTTATCAACAATGAGTTTGATAATAATAATACAGAGTAAAAAACAAAGGGGAGTAAAAAGGGGGAGACAAAAGTACAAAAGCAATAAAAGAAAAATCAATTAAAGGAGGGGGGCAAGTACAAAAAAGTATAGGGAGTTAAAGAAAAGGCAAACATGTAGTCATTCAGAGAATGAAAACAAATCAGCATGCTGAGGCGAAGTCCTGGCTCTGATCAATCTAACCAATTATAGTTGTTGGATGAAGATGGTACTCAACTGGATTCAAAGTGATATTAAAAGACCAAGACGACGACCTAAAGATGGCAAATCAGAAAGTTTGATGGAGCAATATGTAAACCTTTATATACACACATATACATACACACAAACACACACACATACTTAAATATATACAAATGTACACATAGGATATTTCTATGTTTTTAACTCTGTACTGTGCTGAATTTGTGGGGGAAAAAATGTGTCACCTTTTGTCTGAAAAACCATTGTTACACGGTGGAGGTTTCTTGTTGCCTTTTTCACCCACCATAGCTTAAAACGTATATATATATATATATATAAAGAAGAAGTGACCTAGGCGCAAAATGCAGGGAGAGGAAGAGAAGAGGGGGGGGAGAAAAATATCATAGGGCAGTATATCAAATCAATCAGGACTTAGGTGGTGAGATATGCAATTACCGTTTGTCAGCAATTTAAAGCCTTTAATCCACAGTGGGACTCAGGAACTCTGCTACTGATGAACTTCAATTTCACAGCTTCACCATCGTTCTGCTGCTGGAAGGTGTCTTGTCACGGAATGGATCTCGCAGGGGAGGGGGGGGGGGGGGAGGGGGGGCGGGGGGAGAGGGAAGGAGAGTAATATAGGAGAAAAGGAATATAGTGTAAAACCTTTAATAAAATTCCTATCTAAAAACAACAGTTGGTATCCCACTCACATGTGTTGAATCGGATCAGAGCAGTTGAGAGTTTAAACTGAGTCTCTCACACTCATAGCACAGAAACGCCGGTCCACTGCACGGCTGGTATACCAGAGTCCTTCCGCATCACGTGTGACGGCTCCAACTCTCGCGAGAGTTCGTCTTCTACAATCCCTCTGTCACGGCTTCTGCTCTGGTGCCGGGGGTTTCTCTGCAGTGGGTCTCTGTCTGCTCCACCAATGCGCATGCCCTACGCGTTTCTCCACTTGGGCTTCGAAGCCCAAGTGGAGAAACGCGTAGGGCATGCGCATTGGTGGAGCAGACAGAGACCCACTGCAGAGAAACCCCCGGCACCAGAGCAGAAGCCGTGACAGAGGGATTGTAGAAGACGAACTCTCGCGAGAGTTGGAGCCGTCACACGTGATGCGGAAGGACTCTGGTATACCAGCCGTGCAGTGGACCGGCGTTTCTGTGCTATGAGTGTGAGAGACTCAGTTTAAACTCTCAACTGCTCTGATCCGATTCAACACATGTGAGTGGGATACCAACTGTTGTTTTTAGATAGGAATTTTATTAAAGGTTTTACACTATATTCCTTTTCTCCTATATTACTCTCCTTCCCTCTCCCCCCGCCCCCCTCCCCCCCCCCCCTCCCCTGCGAGATCCATTCCGTGACAAGACACCTTCCAGCAGCAGAACGATGGTGAAGCTGTGAAATTGAAGTTCATCAGTAGCAGAGTTCCTGAGTCCCACTGTGGATTAAAGGCTTTAAATTGCTGACAAACGGTAATTGCATATCTCACCACCTAAGTCCTGATTGATTTGATATACTGCCCTATGATATTTTTCTCCCCCCCCTCTTCTCTTCCTCTCCCTGCATTTTGCGCCTAGGTCACTTCTTCTTTGTGTACTCTATTGCGGCAGGTGTGGAGCCGTGGACCTGATTGGCAGCAATCTGTAGGGTTAGTGTTTTGAAGGGTGTATCACCTCTCAGTTGATTGATTGGCAAGGTGTATAGTTTATATACTCTACATCTAACTAAGTGTTTGGTGTTTGCGCTGTTGTATCTTGTTCTATATATATATATATATATATATATATATATATATATATATATATATATACTTAGTTAAGTTATGGTGAGTGAAAAAAGTGACAAAAACCCTCCACAGCAAAGCATATAACAAATGGAAATATTACTGTATGCTAATTTGCATGTCTTAGACAGGTAAGCAACCCCGCCTTTCACCATTATCACCCATTACTCACCATAACTTAACTAAGTATGGTAAAACTCATCCTCATTGCTTCATTTTTGCATAGCCAGTATAACCAACCCCAAACTGATGAGACCCATTAAGGTCGAAACGGCTGTCTGTGGGTGGGTTTACTGGCTATGCATCTTAACCCTGGCTGTGCTCAAAGCTGTGACCATGCAGCAAGCTTAAGCATGTAGGGAACCATCTTAAAAATGGTTTTGAAGCAAAAAGTGGCACTGTGTGCTCATTTGCATGTCATTTCCCAGAATCCCTTGCTGCAGTGGAAGTGCTGTGTGCTGAGTGATAATGGTGAAAGGTGGGGTTGCAGTCTAAGACATGCAAATGAGCATACAGTAATATTTTCATTATATATAACAAAAACAAGGAACAAAGAGTAGCGCTATAAGTGTGATAAGTGAGTTCTAATGTGATGGTGAATAGGGCTAAATTATTAAATAATCAAATAGTGTTTATATAATATTACTAAATAAAAATTAAAGCAATAAGAAAATTAGAATAATAAAACCATATAACGTGAATATCAGAGAACAAACCAGTCCAAATGATGGAAACAGATTAGAAAAAAAGTCCAGATACAGAGATTAATTGTCAGTCACAATGTGGAGTAGGCTGCTCCTTGGTTGATCTAGCCAGATCAGAAGAATCTAAAAAACAAAGACAAAAAGAAGCGCCAGCTCCATGGCATAATATTGTTTGTAAAATTGACAATTTATTAAAAAGCAGAAAGTGGCCGCCAAGAATTGCACTCACTTCAAATAGTGAAAAAGCATTCAAGGGAGACAATCTGTAAACAAGCAAAAAAGCAAGCCAGATATTGCTGTAGATATACACAAGAGGTAAATGAGGATACTTATCCATGGCTGGATGGAAGATGGTAGTCAGTGTAAGCAGGAGGGGTGGTGGTGTTAGGAGGGTAGCTGAAACACCATACGGTGTAGTAGGAAGATATCCAGTTGTCAGCTACTTCACTCCATGTGCCTGACGTGAAATCATAGTCCCAGCATTCAGACCTTAGAGCACCCAACTTCACAAAACAACTCTGTTTTGCCCGGAAGTATCCTCTACCTTTCTTCGTGTGTAATAGGAAATTGGCAGACCTCGACACAGCCCCAACCTGCGTGATGACGTCAGTGCGTCACGGGCAAAACATAGTTGTTATTGCGGAGTTGGGTGCTCTAAGGTCGGAATGCTGGGACTATGATTTCACGTCAGGCACATGGAGTGAAGTAGCTGACAACTGGATATTTTCCCTCTAGTGCTTTTTCACTATTTGAAGTGAGTGCAATTCCTGGCGGCCACTTTCTGCTTTTTAATAAATTGTCAATTTTACAAACAATATTATGCCATGGAGCTGGTGCTTCTTTTTGTCTTTGTTTTATATATATCTATTTAATTAACAAACCAAAATCTGAAATGTCATACATATTAATAACTGGGAGTAATACTAAAGTACAATGATATAAGAAACCGTGGGGGAAATGTATTTAATTAATTCATATTTAAAGTATATTTCTAAATAAAACTACTGATACAAACGATATAAATATGATATTTAATTATATTTACTTGTTTTATATTCTACCATAATCCAAAACCAATTGATCTATTAATAGTCGTCATGATGAACATCGTTAATGATTTGCTTAAGGGCGTTGGAAAATGTATTTGGGATGGGCTTCTAAATTTGAGCAAAACCAGTACAAAAAGACCACCACTTTCTTTCAATTAGATTGTTGTCATTTGATGAACGTGGTGCAATTCTTTGCTAATTTTGATAAATACTGTAAATCTCACTGAGTTTGAAGTGCTTCTGTTGTAAACATACAGTATACTTTACACATATATAAGGCTAGCAAACTACTTTATGACAAAGGTATTTTTCAGCTTTGTCTTGCTGTATGTTTATTGAAAGCAAATAAAAAATGATTGTACCTAGTCAATGTATAACAATTGTACAGTTTTAAACCTAATGCTTTTTCACAGCATCCAGCTCTTTCACCTCCAACAAATCAAGAGGAAAAGTTTGTGCCTGCAAGGCGTAAGTGCAATTTGACATTTTTGTTATTAAATATTTTCTATCCTTCGGCTTTAGACTAACTTTATACTCAGTGGTGGATTTCAAAATCTGCCGCCCCTAGGCACTTAGCTGTTGCGGCCGCCTCCTTATCTGCCGCCCCTCTCCTCGTTCGGAACCACCATATCAAATGACGCCACGGACATGACCAATGTGTTATCATACGGCGTCACGCTGCCATGGCAACGAGATGTTGTGATGTCCGTGGCATTATTTTATGTCGCGGTTCAGAAGGAGAAGGTGGGTGGCAGGTAAGGAGGAGGCCGCAACAGATAAAAGGACTTCCAGCAGGCCCGAGAGCGCGGGAAAAAAATATATGGTGGTGGTCGTTTTTTTCCGCCCCAAAATGTTGTCCCCCTAGGCCCCGGCCTAATAGGAAATCCACTACTGTTTATACTATTTCTTCACTATCTGATGCATGTTTTTCTTTACCTGATTTCTTAGCTTTTGCTCCTAACATAGACCGAAGAACCAAACCGAGATTGGAACACTCATGTCCACCAAATCATGAAAAGAGTATTCCAGTTCCAGGTCAGTATATATACAATTTATATTTTGCACAACACAAATATGTTAAATTATGGGGATTATTTTAAGAGAGCACTGTATGAATAATAGCGGGTTAGTCATACTGCACCGACACACTTTATTCGAGCAAATACCCAGTATGTACCTGGCAGATACCTGGAATGCACCGCTCCTCACCTCTGACAAGCCCCGTTGCGTTTGCCTTCCCAGCCTGGGTTCATGCCTGGCTGACGGGCGGCTGATCTGTTAAATGATAATGATTAGGATTTAATAGGCTGCAATGCTTCGCGTGTCTACCAGATGGCATAAATTCATGAATTGTAATGCAGTATATATATATATATACTGTGCAGTATTGCAGCCAGCGGGAATAAAATGCTTCAATCCCTGCCTGGAAAATACCTCAATGCACTCGGGCAGAAAACAGTCACAAACCTCAATACACCCGGGTATACCCGAATTCGTGGGACTAGCCGAGCTCGAATAAAGTGTGTCGCCAGTGTATTAAAGTTTCCAAAATCCACTCAAATAGCCCAAACCTAATGTGTGTGCTACAGTATATTTCCCAATTTACTACTTCCATTAAATACATTTTAGGAAAAATGTTCTCAAGGTAATGAAACCCCCCAGACAACAGTTAGGGCCCCTAGATCCGTCCCTCCCAGTCAATAGTTAGGGCCACTCAACCTGGTCAACAGGGCAGCTGCACCCCCACCTCCCCCCTCCGGTCAACAGTTAGGACCCACAGATACCTCCACCCCCCCCCTTCCCCCGGTCAAAGTTATGGCTCCTAGACCCCTCTCCCATTCATCATTTCTGACAGTAAATTACTATGTAGGGGAATATCTATTAAAGCCTTCTGGCTGCAACATCCTTGCTTTTTTGCCAGTGTTGCTCAAGTTTTACATATCTGAGATTTTGATACATAGCCTCCGCCTGTATCCTTGTAGTTCATTCTTTAAAATCAGTCTTGGGCTTTTATTAACTTAACCACTAGTTCTTAACCTTTTTTGAACAGGGGCACCCCTGAAGGGTTTTTAAAATCTGAAGTGACCCCTGCTGTTTAAACCACACTCATCCTCTCCTCACTGACATGTAAAACACCCATCCTTCTTTTCTCAAGAACAAACACACTGACGACCCACCCATCATCTTTTTACACACTCCACATTCACCTTCACACAAACTCACCCTTTTACACAACACACGCATTAATCCTCACATCTCACACACTACATTCACAATCTTTCTTATTCATAAACACCACATTCACCCCCCTTCTCTTATTTACATCACACAACTTCAATCCACACAAAGCACGACCCTCCTTCTCCCTCCTCACACAAAGCCATCACACGCTTCCCTCTCCCAAATACAAAGCCTTAATTCCTTCCCTCTCTCCTTCCCATCCAACTAAACCATGTCAGCTGCTCAGTGGGTGCATTGTGCACTGTCTGGAGAGGGAGATGCTTCACTCTCTCCTCTCTGTGCCCGGATCGCAGCCTCTACATCTCAAAGCAGCACGGGACATGCCTGCTGAGCAGTTAACATAATTTTTCTTTGATGCAGCGGCACTCTTAGCAGAGGGTTGCAACGCACCAGGGTTCTGCTGCACCCTGCTTGAGAAACACTGAACTTAACAATAGTAAGTCAGACTTTATACCACAGAGTGCGGTAAACCCAGACTGCAGAATTTGTTATACTGCCATATTGTATGTCTTTATTTATATATCTTTTGAGAGACCCTTCTCTGGTTAAAATCCTTCCCCCTAAACCCTCCATTATCTTTAGGAAGGCCTCTAATTTGCAATCTAGGTTGGCCCCTACCTGCCCTCTATTAACTAAGACATCTAATATGGAATCTCATCCAAAGGGTTTTTTTGCTTGTACTAACTGCACAGCCTGCAGGTATAGTTCCAATCACACTACTTTTAGTTCCAATGTTACCGGTCAAATATATAATATTCGTTCACATATTGACTGTCACTCTGTATATGTTATTTATCTATTACAGTGCCCCTGTGGGTTACAGTATGTTGGCCGCACGGGGAGGGCTTACCAAAGACGCATATATGAACATATATACAATATTAGAAAAGGGCTAACCACACATAGTGTATCTCATCATTTTCTGACCCATCACCAACAAAACCCCAATGGCTTTAAATGCCAAGCTATTGAAGCATACCCTGGCAATTGGAGAGGGGGAGACAAAATTAATGGTATAAGCCAAGCATGTCAAACTCAAAGGCCAACACGGGCCAAATAAACAAGGTTTAAGTTTAGGTGGGCCGCAAAAAAACAAAAACGTCAATTTTCATAGAAACGTAGGTTTATTTCGAAAAGTGCAGTATAAAAAAAAAAGAACAAGAACAACGATAAAATTAATGTTTTCTTCTTGACACTTGGTATCTCTGACTCTCCCTCTCTGACTCTCCCTGACTCTCCCTCTCTCTGACTCTCCCTCTCTCTGACTCTCCCTCTCTGACTCTCCCTCTCTGACTCTCCCTCTCTGACTCTCCCTCTCTGACTCTCCCTCTCTGACTCTGACTCTCCCTCTCTGACTCTGACTCTCCCTCTCTGACTCTCCCTCTCTGACTCTGACTCTCCCTCTCTGACTCTGACTCTCCCTCTCTCTGACTCTCCCCCTCTCTGACTCTCCCTCTCTCTGACTCTCCCTCTCTCTGACTCTCCCTCTCTCTGACTCTCCCTCTCTGACTCTCCCTCTCTGACTCTCCCTCTCTGACTCTCCCTCTCTGACTCTCCCTCTCCCTCTCAGAGTCAGAGAGGGAGAGTCAGAGTCAGAGAGGGAGAGTCAGAGTCAGAGAGGGAGAGTCAGAGAGGGAGAGTCAGAGTCAGACTCTCCCTCTCTGACTCTGACTCTCCCTCTCTGACTCTGACTCTCCCTCTCTGACTCTGACTCTCCCTCTCTGACTCTGACTCTCCCTCTCTGACGCTGACTCTCCCTCTCTGACTCTGACTCTCCCTCTCTCTGACTCTGACTCTCCCTCTCTCTGACTCTCCCTCTCTCTGACTCTCTCTGACTCTCCCTCTCTCTGACTCTCCCTCTCTCTGACTCTCCCTCTCTCTGACTCTCCCTCTCTGACTCTCCCTCTCTGACTCTGACTCTCCCTCTCTGACTCTGACTCTCCCTCTCTGACTCTGACTCTCCCTCTCTGACTCTGACTCTCCCTCTCTGACTCTGACTCTCCCTCTTTGACTCTGACTCTCCCTCTCTGACTCTGACTCTTCCTCTCTGACTCTGACTCTTCCTCTCTGACTCTGACTCTCCCTCTCTCTGACTCTCCCTCTCTCTGACTCTCCCTCTCTCTGACTCTCCCTCTCTCTGACTCTCCCTCTCTCTGACTATCCCTATCTCTGACTCTCCCTATCTCTGACTCTCCCTATCTCTGACTCTCCCTCCCTCTCCCTCTCTCTGACTCTCTGACTCTCTCTCTCTGACTCTCTCTATCTTACTATCTCTCTCTGACTCTCTCTCTCTGACTCTCTCTCTCTGACTCTATCTCTCCCCCTCTCTCCCCCTCTCCGACACACACACACTCTCCCCCTCTCCGACACACACACTCTCCCCCTCTCCGACACACACACACTCTCCCCCTCTCCGACACACACACACTCTCCCTCTCTCCGACACACACACACTCTCTCTCTCCGACACACACACTCTCTCTCTCCGACACACACACTCTCTCTCTCCGACACACACACTCTCTCTCTCCGACACACACACACTCTCTCTCCGACACACACACACTCTCTCTCCGACACACACACTCTCTCTCTCTCCGACACACACACACTCTCTCTCTCCGACACACACTCTCTCTCCGACACACACACTCTCTCTCTCCGACACACACACACACTCTCTCTCTCTCCGACACACACACACTCTCTCTCTCTCTCTCTCTCTCCGACACACACACACTCTCTCTCCCTCCGACACACACACACTCTCTCTCTCTCCGACACACACACACTCTCTCCGACACACACACACTCTCTCCGACACACACACACTCTCTCTCTCTCCGACACACACACACTCTCTCTCTCTCCGACACACACACACACTCTCTCTCTCCGACACACACACACTCTCTCTCTCTCTCTCCGACACACACACTCTCTCTCTCATTCTCTCTGACACACTCTCTCTCTCTCTCAGACACACTCTGGAGATCCATGCAGGCAGCTCCCTGGACACACACACAGACACAGACACACACAGACACACACACTGACACACAGACAGACACACACACAGACAGACACACACACACACAGACACACGCACAGACAGACACACACACAGACAGACACACACACAGACACACACACAGACAGACACACACACAGACAGACACACACACAGACAGACACACACACAGACAGACACACACACAGACAGACACACATACAGACAGACACACACACAGACAGAGACACACACACAGACATACACACACACAGACACACAGATACACACACACAGATATATACACACAGATATACACACACACAGATATACACACACACAGATATATACACACACACAGATAGATATATATACACACACACACACAGATATATATACACACACACACACACACACACAGATACATACACACACACACACACAGATACATACACACACACACACACACACAGATACACACATACACACAGATAAACACACGCAGATACACAGACACATACACACACAGATACACACACACACACAGATACACACACACATGAGCAGTGGAGGGCAGAGGCAGCGACGGATGTGAGTGACTGGGGGGGAGGGGGGGAGGAAAGGCATGCGATCCGTGCAGGACAGGCAAATGTACAACTAGCTCTTCCCCCACCCCTACCTTCTCCTATCACCCGGGGCAGAAGGGGATGGGACACCGCGCAGCCACCAGCAGACAGAGGAGCCAGGAGCGGGAAGGCAGACACACACACTCACCGTGTGCTCTGCACAAAGCGGAAGCCCCGCCCCCGGCTTCCTCTCTGCCTGCAGCCAATCCCCTGCGGCCCGGACGGCATGAAGAAGGGATATTGTGGAGGGATAATCGGAGGGATGGTGGGGAGGGATAATCGCGGCACCCTTCTAGGCAAGCCACGGCGCATAGATTGGGAACCACTGGGCTGGGCCGCAAATATGTTAGTTGTGGGCCGCATGCGGCCCGCGGGCCGCGAGTTTGACATGCTTGGTATAAGCAAACGTGAGTCATATTGGATATATGAGCTTAAAACATTATCGCCCAATGGTCTGAATATTGAATTCGATATATCCGCTTTTCTGGTAAAGTAATTCATTAGTATGTGTTACCACCATTTGTGCTATTTGCACAATTTCCATTGCTGTTGTTTACTGATATTGGCAGTTCTAGTATTGTGGGGTCCTTAGACTGTTCTTTGAATGTCTTTTCTATTTTGTTTTTCTATTCACTTTAATACTGTGCCTTTAAGAGCAGGTTTGTTATGGTTTTCACTTTATTTTGTCTTATGTATATTGTATTGTTTTATTTACATGTATGTATTTATGTTTTATTAGATTCTAGTTCCATGTTATCACTGTTGTGTATTGACTTGTTTATGGTTGCGTTTCATGCTTTTGTTTTATGCTAATTTGTCAATTAGTGCTATAGTATAAATATGCTAGCATTTTACAATCCCATCATGCCCCTGACGAAGTGACTGACGTCACGAAACGCGTAGGGTGGTTTTAATTTGGCTGAGACTTTGACATTCTCCCCCGGTAGCCCTTCTGTCCTCCCTTCACTTAGTCTGAGCTCTCTGAGTTCCCCGGTCTTCGTCCGGTTACTCTCCCTGCCTGTGCGCAGCGTGGTGACGTCACCGTGTCCTCGCGAGACCGCCGGTCTGCGTGTAGTACCTCGGTGATTCCCTCGGCAGCATCGGGTCAAGGTCTTCACCTGTGGCACCCCCCACACATCAGAACATCTGTGAGTGTGTCAGCAGCAGCAGTTCCCGGCATCGTGGATCTCTAGAGGCTGTTTAACACCAACTACCTACCAGGCTTTGGTTCTAAGTCCAGGACATTGTGCTATGGGCGTGTACCTATCAGCTTTGCTGTAAGTAGGGTTTCAATTTTATCCCTACCGGATGTCATTGCTTTATTAGTGTCTTCAGCCCAACATTCAAGTGTTTGTTGTTTTTTATTATATTTTTATTCATTTGCATTAAATTTGTAATTATTCTCTTGTCAATCATATCAGTGATATTTTGTTTAAGTTGTTTTTAGTTGCACTATGATCTTTTTCTCTTTTTTTATTGTCTGTTTTTGTCTTATTTGTTTGTCTGTCTTTCCATGAGACTTCATTGAAGATTCTACTTCGGATTTCATCTCAGCCATATTGGACTTTATATTTGGTCAGGCTATATTTATATTTTCTTTTGGAGGCGCCGTTTTTTTTTGTTTTTATTTATATAGCGCCAAAAGTGTACTCAGCGCTTCACAAAGAATACAGTACAGGGAATTATAATAATACAATAAACGCAGCAAAATCAGACAAAAGGAAAGGAAATCCCTGCCCCGAAGAGCTTACAATCTAAGTTGTATGTTGGGATACTTACAGAGACAGCAGGTGAGGGAATAAGGGCTGTAGATGGCAGTGCTTGGTCACAATAGTTGTTAGGAGTGACCGAGTGTGGGACAATAGCCATGAGTGCAGGCTATTGGGATGTCTGATTTGTGAGGCAAGTTTTAATGTAACCCTTTTATCCCATCCCCCTAAGTGAGATGGGGGGGGGGTGCTCTCCTTCTGGGTTACCTCAAGTGGTCTGGGTGCTGCAACCTGCTGGCAACAGGAGGGCTGAGGGCTCCGCGGTGGGGTGGGGAGAACCAGGACAGGGACAGGGGACAGATTACCTTGATCTCTGATGTCTTCTGATGGTGCAGTGCCTCCAGCCAGTGAGGACCTCCTGTAGATCTGCAGGGGATGGACCCTCACTGACACTCCTTCATACCCAGAGACATGAAGCCACACAGCAATGTCTTTTCTTGGTGGCTTTATTGCAGATAGCTCCAACACAGAGAAACAGTCTTTCATGATCAGTTCTCTCTCAACCTAGCTCAGAGCCCTGACTAGAAGCATGATATTCTTTGCCCCTCCCCTCCCTCCAACCCAGGCATCGGTGGAGGGAGAGAGATCCTGGAACCACTCACTCTCTAACTCACTAGCTAACACCAACTGATAATTTAGGAGGCATGTCCCAATTTGAACATCTCAGGGGAGTGTCTCTAACTTGACTTATTATAAGCCAAAGCCGGATACAGATTGGCCCACACACAGCAGGGGGCGTTCCAACCAATATCCACCCTGAGATTGACAACCTGAGAGTTGCAAGGCCCGCCCTCAAATATTGCTACAACATTCAAGGCTGAAATACACATACAGGCCTAAAACTGGATTTAACCTTTCCACTGCCTGCACTAACAGGACTGACAGAGGAAAGGTCCAGAAACAGAAGTAACTGCCAGGAGGCTATGTTACAATCTCCCCCTGGTAGAATCCAATGTCCTCACTTGGAACTACAGCAAGTATAACCTTACCTTGCTGTGCAACACCTGTAAATTTGACATAAGCTGAAATGCAACCACTTGTACACTTCAGCATAACAGGAATGGAATAAACACTGCATAGACACAGATACATGGCATATCATGGTAACACAGTGAATGAGTAGAACAGAACCATTTGCTACCACAGTAGTAATAGAAATACATTAGTAGTAATGAGCTGGGTCAGGCTTCCTGACCATTCTGCCATTGCCATCAGGTACTTTTACTGAGTAGCACCTGCGTTTTCCAAACTCCGAAATATACTCCACCCTGTCTAGGTAAATATCTCGACCTACCATCCATAATTTTTATAGTTGTGGAGTTCTATCCAGATCCACATAAGCGGGGTCTTTAGCATAAGTCGCTAGATGGGCAAGAATGGCTTCTTTCACCCACTCTATGTGGTGAACTTCAGCACTGCACATTAATTTCTCAGGAAGATAGGGGTACTCATAACCCATCTTCCTGAACCTGTGCTCTAATACTCTGGCTGTGCGGCTAAACTTCATTAAGCTTCTGTCAGTAGCAGTGCCCGGTAGCACCCAGCAAATAGGACCTTCCCACATAGGGGTTCCTTCTGCCTCCTCCCTGACAGGAGACAATACATTCACAGATTTTAATTAACCCGTCCCCTCATCATCATCACATTCCCCCCACTGAACAGAACCCTCCAAATGTATATTAGGCATGATAGACAGTACATTGCATTGTCTATTTGGAGTTATGGAACTAACGGGTGATAGAGTCCTGGGGGTCAGGGGTCGTATCCTGGGACTGGTGACGGACGGGGAAAGCGGGACAGAAGACACAGGGACTGGGACCGCCAGTGACAAGGGAGCCTCACCAAAGTCTCGAGGGGGCACATTCAGGGAACTCTCCCCGGGAGGAGCAATGGCACAGTCCTGGGTCAAGTTCAATTTGCCCCTCCATTTGGCCTTAATGTAGCGCTCTGGTCAGAAGAGCGTCTCAGGCTTCCTTCCTCTCCCTACAGCGTAGGGGGAAAGGATCGTTTGTATCTTTAACACTCACCGGAGCGGCCTGGATATCACTGGAGATCACCCGGCCGGGCGACTCGGCGGCTTTTTCATCTCCCGGTGGTGGAGCAGCAATAGAAGAGTGGATGCAGTTGTCAGGGGTGGTGCCGGCTGGCACTTCAACCGTCAGTGGACTCTGTAACAGCATCTCGTCGTAGTGGCGTTCAGCAGCTCGCATGTAGGAGAGTGCGCAAGCGTGGGCCTCGCACATCTCCTGCTGTCGCCGCAGGTACAGCTCCGCAGCTTTCTGGACTTGATCCCAGCGGGGATCTGAAGAGAGGACAAGCAACTCACCGCCATCGGCAGCAGCAAGGCTGGTCCCAGCAACATCGGGTACTTGGGAGGTATCGGCCGATACCTCTGGGGTGTCCGGAACAGTAGACTCAATGGAGGGTTCCTCCCTGGCAGAGCGGCTTACCAGAGCGGCAGTAGAACACACCTCACAGTATGGGCGTGAGGCGGTACCGCAGGTCTCGGCCGGCAGACCACTGAGCGCCGCTGGCATGGGCACAGAGGGGGACGGCTCCGGAGACAGATCAGGCACTTGTAGGAAGGCATTCACCCAGGCGGTAGGACCAGGCTGAGAGCATTCTTTTCGGCCACCATGCCGTACAGTGGGCAGATCCATGCTGGACCTGGATGACGGGTAAGTGGACACTACTTGTAGGTCAGTCTAGAAGAGTTCATACACCATGGCGATGTAATGGTGAGCAGCGTCATCGGCCGATACTTGAGCCAGTTGGGACAACTTACGCACCAGTTGATATAAGGTGCGCAGCTCCCTGGTGTTCATCACAAAGTCTGGTTCTGCAAGACCATCGAGTCTAGCCCGCAGATAAGGCACACGGTAAGCGGAGCAACTCCCCATGAGGTGTAGTGAGCCGCCTGGGTAGACCCCGAGTAGTTGGTTCTCAGGGGAGTCCCGTATGACAAGGACTCCTCCGGTCAATGAAAATTACACCTTTGTCTTCAATTCTACTATAAAATGTATTTTACACATAGATCCCTTGGTCTGTAGGAAAACTACATCTGTATTAAATGTGAGGGGGAGAAATGCAGATATGTCTTCTGCAACTTTTGAATAAAACTTTGAAATTCCAGTTTTACTAGCCGAATGACAGCACCACTCCTTGAAAAAAATATATAGTTTTATTTCTTTAACTATACTGTTGCTGTTGTTTTGCATCAATAATATGTTCATGGGAAGATCATGTGACCAGGCAGTCACTAGATGCAATTGAGCTTGTGCACTGCTAGAGAGGGGGAAGGGCTCGAAAAGGGGCGTGACAGCCTGTTTCAGAAGAGGACGCTGATGTGACTTTGTAAATGGTTGCTATAGAAACAAAAAAGGCTTGTTACATTATAATACAAAAATTTCATTCAGACATTTAAAAAAAAGAAATGCTACAAGTATTTTCTCATAGTACAGAACTGATTTATTAAAAAAAAAAAAAACACATGTAGGATATTGCTTGGTCTGTAGTTTTAAGGAGTTCTTCTTGTTTAATGAGTTCACATATTTTTTAATTATGTGAAATGACATTAATCATTGCATTCTCTTTTCAGGGAAAAAACCATCTTTTCCAGTAAAGGTAAATAAAGTAAATATACAATTGCATGTTTTAACGGTTAGCCAATGACACTTCAGTGGTTAATATATTGTTGAAGCTATTTAGTAAAGTAAACCACCATCAACACTGGTGCCAAAAAACCCTTATCAGCTTAATCTACTAAAAAATTAATTTCAAAGCACGCAGAATTTTATTGTGTGCGATTTAGTTGAAAATCCTATTACAGTATGTTCTTTACAGGATGACCTTAAATCAGCACTAAGGTGATACTGTGGTAAACCAGTTGGGAAACACGGGCAAAATCTTAAAATTAGGAATTATTTTTAAAGGAGCAATTGTTGGGCTTTTTAAAATATTTTTGTAACATAAGTTTGAAGCAGGGGGTTTCCAGAGCTGAATCCCATTCATTTCAGTTCCGGGGACCCCCTGCTATTCCGAGATATACCGGCACCCCTTTTTGCGGTCTATCGGCAAAGTTTAAATCTCCCACGTGACGCAGGCCAATTGGAATCTGAACCTGATGATGTCACGACTTCCTATTGGCCTACAGGGCACGGGTGCTTTCAAACTCGCCATTAACGTGATCCCTACTAGCCGAACGGAGCATCCACCTACACCTACTACGGAGGTAAGTATCTGGGGATGCAGTTGTCCCCAAGGCTGAAATTAATGGGGTTCAGCTCTGGAGACCCCTTGACTCAATCCTATGTTTAAAGAAAAATTTCCCGCTTAGCATTTCAATAAAATGTAGGTGGAAAGTCAACTAGTTGCCCAGTAAAATAATAGACTTAAATGTTGAATGCCCTTTCATTAATTTTCACTCTCCTTTTAACAGGCTGCCACACTACCTAGGAGGTAAGAATTTGCCTTTTTTTTTAATATGAAAGGCAATTGAAACTGAAATAACATGCTTATGAGTATTAATGTGTGATGTGGTTCAGACCACAGATAGCCGAGAAAACACCAGACCTGCTGAAAAAGCCTCCTGTTCCATCTGAACGAACTAATGCAGCTTTTGGAAGAAAGTCACCAAGTCCAAGGTAAGAAAACAAAAAAGGAAGAATACATGTGTGTTTGGTAGGCAAATTATTTAGATCTATAGCTATATATATATATATATATATAGACCTATACATATATTTATGTTTAGATTTTTATAGTGTTTCCAATTTACAACTTGCACAATGTATGGAAATTATAGAAAGGAATTACAGTCCCCATGTCAGTAAGCACAGTGCATGACCTTTCATATTCTGGTTGGAAATCTTGTACATTGCCATCAATAAACAGATGTGCTGCAGTAGGCTTCATTGTTCTCTTTTGTTAGGTATTCCTGGGCATACTTAGGGTGACCAGATTTTGAAAATAAAAAACCGGGGCACATAAAAAAATTATTAATACAACAAGTAACATTACTAAAAAATTAATATTATAATGATATTTATTTAATAGTGTCACCATTGATGCTGTATTATTTATTCTACCTATTCCCATTCTCTCTCTGCCTTCTTCCCCATTCTCTCTCTATTTTCCCCCCATTCTCTTTATCCCTCCCCTCCCCCATTTTCTCTCACCCTCCACCCCATTCTCTCTCGCCCTCCACCTAGTCTCTCTCTCCCTTCCCTCCCCCCATACTCTCTCCCTTCTCTCCCCCCCCATTTTCTCTCCCTTCCCTCCCCCATTCTCCCTCTCCCTTCCCATCCCCCATTCTCTCCCTCTCCCTCCACTCCTCCATTCTTTCTCACTCCCCTCCTCTATTCTCTACCTCAACCCTCCATTCTCTCTGACCTGCACAGACACACAGCCAGTGACCTGTGCAGAGACTCACAGAGCCACTGATCTGCACAGACACTCACACAGCCACTGACCTGCACACAAAGACCTGCAGACACTCACACGGCCACTGACCTACACAGACACACACAGCCACTGTCCTGCAAAGACACTCACACGGCCACTGACCTTCACAGACACTCACACAACCACTGACCTGCCCAGACACTCACACAGCCACTGACCTGCACAGACACACACAGCCACTGACCTGCACACACAGACCTGCACAGCCACACCAGCCACTGACCTGTACAGACACTCACACAGCCACTGAGACACAGACACACAGAGAGAGAGACACAGAGAGAGAGACCCACAGAGAGAGAGACCCACAGAGAGACACACACAGACACACAGAGAGAGAGACACAGAGAGAGAGACACACGCAGAGAGAGACACACACACAGACACACACAGACACACACACACACAGAGAAAGAGACACACACACACAGAGACACAGAGAGAGACACACACTGGGACAGACACACACACAGAGAAAGAGAGGGAGAGAGAGAGACACACACACAGAGAGAGCGAGACACACACACACACACACAGAGACATACACACACAGACACACACACAGAGACAGACACACGCACAGAGACACACACGCACAGAGAGAGACACACACACACAGACACACATACATACACACACACACACACACACACACACACACACACACACACACACACACACTCATAGACACACACACAGAAACACACACACACAGAGACACACACAGTCCCACATGCACCAGCTCTATGAGGAGCAGCCATGCACGCGCCCCCTGTGGCTGTAACTGCATGTTTCTCTCTCCATTTTTCTATCTCTGTTCCTGACGATCCTGGCCCCGCCCCCTCACGCTACAGGCCCCGGCCCCTCATGCTAGTGGCCCCACCCCCTTTTCCTCTGCATCGGAAACCGGGACATTTTAAACATTTTTAAATAATTGTCGGGACACCGGGACATGTGCAGTAATCCGGGACTGTCCCGGCTAAACCGGGACATCTGCTCACCCTAGGCATACTGTACTGCAGTATTGTGTGGAAACATTACTATTACATTAAATCTGTGATTTTTTTGAGGCATGTCTGGGTATCCTGATGCCTGTTACACATGTATTTTGATCTAGCAAACACATACAGTATTGGAGCTCTAAATACCCTCATACACACACATGTTGGCATTACACATCACTCAGTCTCTTCATATCTACTGTGGATAGAAAGTCCTGCTAACCTCAAGTATAATTCAATAAGGCCAACAAGAAGTCAAAGAATGTTTAATAAGTGTAGTCTGTTACACTGTTAAGGGTTAGTCGAAATCAGCCCAAATGGCCACTTTGGCCAAAATAGAACAAATCCCATTGTATTAAGGTGTAAATATTGTCAGCTTGATACATAGCTCGCTATATTGTAGTCCATAATATTAAAAAATAAGTGTTTCTCAACTATTCCCATCCCCTCAAGGAGCCCTAGAGAGAGCAGATTTTAGGAATGATCAATCAATTAGCAAAACACAAGAAGATAGTTTATATGGAAATTAATTATTGGTTGGTTAACCTTAAACCATGGCCTGAGTGGGGTTATGTATGAAATTGGTTTGAGAACATTATGGTTGATTTTTTATTACCAATCAAGAATTAATACATTTTTCTGCTTCTAATTTATTTTAGGCCTACTTTGACTGCCGATAGAAGAAATAATGTGAGTAGACAATATAAAATGAACAATTTTAGAAATATTCCAGTACATAATACGTTCTGAATATGTTACTGCAGTTGATCTGAACACCATACTTCTAAATACATGTGATAGTGTTAGCAGACTGCTTGTTGTGGTATGTGGGCCAAACCGCCCTGTTTCCCTATAAGGGGTTTATGTAGCAAGGCAATTTTGGAGAAAACTGGAGCATTTTCACCCTGCACCTGCAAAATGTATCAAAGTATTTTGCTCCAATTTTCCCCCATCTGGCCTAGCTTGCCCTATGGGGGAGTTAGGAAGAAGTTACATGGTGCACAGATTACAATGAGATCTATCACAGTCTGCATTTCTGTGCACCCCTTGTTTTGCCTTTTCGGTGCACATAAAAAAATCACCCACATCTGAAGTGGCATACAGGAAGTCTAACATACGTCATCAAATGTAGAAAACTGTTCTTGCATATGCTGCAGCTCAGCTCCAAAACAACAGAGCAGTGCGTCTAAACACATGTTTCTCTACATGGATACATATGCCCAGATCTACAAAAGGCTGCTAAGTTTTAGCACACCTTAACTCCCATCTCAAGTGAATGGGAGTTAAGGGGTTCTAAAGCTTAGTTGTCTAGGACATTTGGTTGTGGCCATTTTCCGTCAACCAAATCTCCGCCCACGTTTAGCCGCTACTTGCCTCGCCGCCAGCTGCAGCCAAGGTAAGTCCTTAACCTTACCCTACAAAACCCTAATACTAGCGCTACACTCTACCCTGAACCCATAACCCATTACCTTAGTTCCCTACCCTAAAAAGCTTATCACATTACCCTAATACCCCTTACCCCAACTGCTAAATTAACCCTTAAATTAACTTAGCTTGGCCAAGCGGCCAGCGGCTGGGCATCCAACGGCTGCGGTTCCCTCTGCAGCCGAACACTGGCGGAGACTTGGTTGTGGCGAGACGCCTGCGACCAAATGACCCATTCTGAAAGCTTAGCACCCTTTCATGGATCTGGGTCATAGACCCTTACGAGTGTAATATTACAGAAAGTTCTCACATACAGGGGGAAAATCATAAATCCCTTCATATTGTAACTTGAGTTTTTGGATGCATGCCACAGTTTAATGGCATTCCTTTTCTACAGCTTCATCGTTGTTCTTTTTTCAGTCCATATTTCACCGACTACTTTACCTAGTCTCCCCTCAAAAAGTTGCTAAATACATATCTTTATGCTACCCTAATTGTTGTCAATAGCAATCTTTCTCCTCCATAGCCTGCACTCTTCAGACTTCTGTGTCCCTGTCCTATAATTGTCGTCATCTTCTCTACAGTAGATATTGCTTCTTATTTAGGGGGTTAATTTATATACGCCAAAGCGGACTTCAATGGAAATTTTTTGCAAACAGCCCGATTACCCACTTCGGCAAATATAGAATAAATCCCTTCCTGCTTCCAGTTTCCCAGAATGATATGAAGTATTGTCTCTTTACACCTCCTCTGTAATTTATTCTGAATTCTCCATTTTTCTCCACTTTACCTTATTGCATAGATGAGGCATCTAGCCTTCGTCTAATTTCTTTACACATTTGTACCGATGCCTCTATCCTGGCGGATTACCTACCTCTACCTTACGTCCAAAACGCACTACTTATTTGTATACCACAGTACTAAACATTTCAATTACTGCCAATGCCATTCTGTGCATCTACCTACTGTAACTCACAAACTGTGAGTCGTCTTTGATTACAAACGCTCCCTTAATCCCCATACTTTAAATCATATCATTTCTACCCCTGGTTTTGTGCCAGTGCTAAAATCAACTCACTACTGCTACCAGCCTTATTTCCTTAACTGTCTCCTCACTGCTCTCTGTTGGTTCCCAATGTCAAGCTAAATAAATTCTAGTACATTACTGGTATACGTATAAACTTCTACACATATGTTACATCTTCAGCAATGAGGGATCTAGCACAGTGGTGCGCAAACTGGGGGGCAGGAGATTTTTCTGGGGGGCGTGGCCGGTTGCAGAAGCCCCACGCTCTTCCCCAAGACATTTAACTAAATGCCGGGGGATCGCGAGGCCCCTGGAACACTCCACTTACCGTAATTCAGCCAGCTCCAGGACGTGACATCACACGACCCCAAATGACACCACGTGAGGTAAGGAGGGGGGGCACAAAGGGTTGAAAGCCAGCAGGTGGGGGCGCAGCAAAAAAAGTTTGCGCGCCCCTGATCTAGCAATATATTTCAATTCAAACACCTTGTTGCTGGCACCCTCAACACTAAAGACCATAATTAAGTGCAGCAGTTTTATAAGCAAAAATGTTCACTATTTCTGTATCTAAATTCTGAGCTAAATTGTAATATTTATTGGACATATGAAGCATTCCTGTAACTTTAATTTTCTGTTCCTTATTCCTAGGAGGAAGAAGATGGTATGTGTAAACTTCTCTCTATGTTTGTCTTGATATTGTAAAGCAATTTCATTGTACAAATTATTTGTAGCATATGTGTTCATAAACACAGGTGAAAGATACATGTCAACAATATATCAATTTATGTGATACACTAAAATAACCAAGTATTTTTCTTATAACATCAAACATTATTAATGGTGTAATATTTATGTTGGATCTACAGTATATATTCTTTTAAAATGTTGTGACTCCAGTCTAGTGCATGGAGAGGCTAATACTACCGTAGCTTGCTTTGCTGCCATTTCAGGCTGATACTGAGGTACGGTACTTAATGCACTGTATTACTTAACGCATTAACCTCCAATATAGCCCCCTTTCCTCCCCTCCCCCCCCCCATGTCTAGGGTGACCACGTGTGATGCTATTACCTGAGTGGCAAACAGGAGGCCTGATCCTCTGCCACTGGGAGCCTGGGGTGTGTGTAATGAATATACTAACAGCGCCTCCACCTGGGAAGGATCCTCACACAGTGGGATAGCCCCTCCCAAGACAATACAATCAGTAATTGCACACAAGGGTATATGTAACAGTATTTACTGGACAGTAATTTAAAACAGGAACATTATAACATAGCATATAACAATAATATATATATATTATTATTATATATATATATATATTATATATATATTATATATATATATACGAAATACGATACCGTTGTTGAGACGAAATCACATGCGCAGCACTCAGTTGTAAGGTCAAAAAAAGAGTACATTGTGAAACAAAGACAGAACAAACATTTCGGCCCGTGTTGCAGGGTACATGTAACCACACACGCGGGTTCTCTTGATAAGGCTTATTTATTGAGCCGTAAAAACATACAGCACACAAAAACAAAACAGCTTCTCTTCAGCATACAAAAACAAAATAGCTTCTCTTCAGCATACAAAAACAAAATAGCTTCTCTTTAGCATAGCAAACAAGGCAGCTTCTCTTCAGCATGCAGGACACAGACAGTTCATCATACATGTACTTTGAAAACAGACCTTATAGCAGTAATCTCTTCAGCCTTTCAGTCCTGTCTCCTGACCAGCTAGCCTGCATGTGTGTACAGCCTGGGGGTTTTAAAACACTTTGATTATGCAGCTGGGGTCAGACTAATTAAGCAGCCCTTCTTAACTGAAACTTAACCTCGTAACTGCTGCACTGCAAGCCTAAACATAGGTTTGCCAGGTATATGGCTGGTGACGTTCATTCACCCTGTCACATTCCTCCCCTGTTATTGTGTGGCTGGGGCCACGCACAGCTAAAGCCCGACCATCCACCCCTTCTCTAGTAAAGAAGTCAGCATTTGCATTTTCTTTTCCAGGCCTGTGCTGAATCTCAAATGAGAAGGGCTGGAGGGCCATATACCACCTGGTCAATCTAGCATTGGAGTCCTTCGTACTATTTAACCACTTCAATGGAGCATGGTCCGTCACCAGAGTAAAATGGACTCCTGCCAGGTAATGCCTCAAAGCCTCGATTGCCCACTTTACTGCGAGGCACTCCTTCTCAATCACTGAGTAGTTTTTTTCCCTCGGGAACAATGTCCTACTCAGAAAAAGGATCGGATGTTCCACTCCCTCAAACTGTTGTGACAACACTGTCCCTAGCCCTATCTCTGATGTATCGGTTTGCACTACAAAAGGCCTGTTGAAATCTGGGCTTCTAAGGACAGGGCCCTCTGATAGACACCTTTTTATGCCCTCAAAGGCTCTCTGACACTCCCTTGACCATACCACTTGTGTAGGGGCACACTTTTTTGTGAGGTCCGTTAAGGGGCTGCAACTTCCGAGTAGTTGGGGATGAACCGCCGATAGTACCCTGCTAAACCCAGCAGAGAGCGTACCTGCGTTTTTATTTGGGGTGTCGGAACTTCTGTCAGGGCAGCTACCTTGTCGGCTAGTTGCCTTACTTTTCCACCTCCCACTGCATACCCTAAGTATTTGGTTTCCGTCTTACCTAAGGCACATTTCTTCAGGTTGGCTGTGAGCCCTGCCTCTCTTAGAGATTTGAGGACCGCTTTCAGCCTATTTAGATGGGCCCGCCAGTGTTTACTATAAATGACAATGTCATCTAGGTAGGCTGCGGCATAAGCCCTATGGGGTCTCAGCACTTTATCCATGAGTCTCTGAAATGCGGCTGGGGCTCCATGCAGTCCAAATGGCATTGTCACAAACTGGTATAAACCCATGGGAGTGGCAAATGCTGTTTTGCACTTGGATTTTTCCTCTAAAGGTATTTGCCAGTATCCTTTTGTTAAGTCCAGCGTTGATATATATTCCGCGTTACCAAGGGCGTCAATTACCTCGTCCACCCTTGGCATCGGATATGCGTCAAACTTGGATACCGCATTGACCTTTCGGAGGTCCACACAAAATCTTTCCTTCCCATCGGGTTTAGGGACCATAACTAGTGGACTACACCACTCACTGCATGATTCCTCAATCACTCCTAAGTGTAACATTTCTTGTACCTCCTTCTCTACCAGGGCCTTACGACTTTCAGGCAACCTACTGTATAAGGACGGGAACATACTTTTACCCCAGGTGCTGTCTTGATCACATGTGAAACTAAATTAGTTTGCCCTGGCAAATCAGAAAAAACATCATGGAATTGTGTAATTATTTCTAACAAGTCCCCTTTTTGTTCAGAGGACAATTGTCTACCCATTGGGATTTTATTGTCACCCACGATGTTCTCCCGTGGGGGCTGCGGACCCAGGTCTGTTTCCTCCTCCACCGGGGGGATGAATAGAGACCGCTGCATCTTCCAGGGTTTCACATCGTAAATTTGTTTACCCTTCCTGGACCCTGGTTGAGCGATCTCGTAATCCACATCACCCATGCGGTGGAGTACTTCGAATGGGCCCTGCCATTTGGCTAGGAGTTTGCTCTCACAACTACTGTAGGTAACAACAACATCACCTGATCTCCTGGGTGAAACACTCTCATACGAGCATTTTGATTGTAATGTCTCTCCTGACCGTCCTGGGCTGATCTAAGATTCTCCCTAGCAAAATGGCCGACCACACCTAGGCGCTTCCTAAGGTCCTTTACATATTGCAGGGTATTCTTAGAAGGGGACCGCTGTTCCTCCCAGGACTCCCTTAGGAGGTCTAGGATACCCCGGGGTTGGCGGCCATACAGCAGTTCAAATGGAGAGAATCTCGTGGAGGCCTGGGGAACTTCCCGCACTGCAAACAGCAGAAAAGGGAGAATTTCATCCCAGGCTCTCTTCTCTGAATCTACAAATTTCATCAGCATCCCTTTTAGAGTTCGGTTAAATCTTTCCACCAATCCGTCAGTCTGTGAATGGTAGACCGATGTCCGAACAGACTTGACCTCTAGTCATTTTAAGACATCCTGCATCAGTCTAGCCATAAAATTTGTACCTTGGTCTGTCAACATAACCTGGGGAAGTCCAACCCGTGAGAACAGCTCCAACAACTTGTTGGCTACTTGCTTTGCCGTTGCTGTTCTCAGGGGGAACGCCTCAGGATATCTTGTTGCATAGTCAACTATTACAAGAATAAACCTGTGTCCTTTCGCAGAAGGTTCTAGAGGTCCTACCAAGTCTACCCCAATCCTCTCAAAGTGAACTGACACCAAGGGTAGAGGAACCAAAGGGGCTGTTTTTTGTCCCTTCGACTAGTTAGCTGGCACTCCGGACAGGCCGCACATAACTTAGCAATATCACTATGCATCCCTGCCATTAGAATCGGGACGAAATACGGTCCAATGTATATCCCTGCCAAGGTGACCACCCCAAGGGACAGTATGGGCTAGAGCCGGGGTGGGAAACCTATTTTTCAATGTAGCCACAGGTGTGGCGAATTAGAAGTGAAAATAGCCACACCATGTAAAAATTGAGGTATTATGTTGCGCATGCGAAAATTTTAAACCACACACTGTTTGAACAAGTTTATAAATTCTCCCACCGCAACCCCCTCATCCTCTCACCCCCTCCTCCTCTCACCCCCCTCTTCATCCTCCTCTCACGCCACCACCACTACCCTCCTCATCATCATCACCTCACCCCCTCATCACCATCTCATTTAACCCCCATCATCATCATCTCCCCCCAGCACCCTAGATCTCCCCCAGTCCCTTTTAGCAGTCCCCCTCATCATCAAGCCCCTCCCCCCCGTCCTATGTGTAGGGCACATAGGAGGGTGCATAACGCGCAGGGCGTAGGGCAGGGGAACTGTGGCGGCGGGAGGGGGTAACTCCGCAGCAGCAGTGGGGGCAGGGTGGATGCCGGTGTGGGCAGGCTTGGTGCAGCTGTGGGGGAGGGGGGTGGTCTGGGCAGCATGGGAGGGTATGATGAGGGCAGCGTGAGAGAGGATGATGAGGGCAGTGTGAGAGGGGATGATGAGGGCTGCGTGAGAGGGGATGATGAGGGCAGCGTGAGAGGGGATGATGAGGGCAGCGCGAGAGGGGAGGGTCAGGGCAGCGCGAGACGGGAGGGTCAGGGCAGCGCGAGAGGGGAGGGTCAGGGCAGCATGAGAGGGGAGGGTCAGGGCAGCGCAAGAGGGGAGGGTCAGCTCAGCACAAGAGGGGAGGGTCAGGGCAGCGCGAGAGGGGAGGGTCAGGGCAGCGTGAAAGTGGAGGGTCAGGGCAGTCTGTGAGGATCTGGGCAGCCTGAGAGGGGGTGGTCTGGGAGCATGAAGGAAGCATGAGTGGGGATCTGGGCAGCAGGAGAGGACATGTTCAGCAAGGGCTGAATGTAAAAACCCTTTTAGATCCAGTTATGAGTATTGTCAGGCTGATGCAGTTGCAGAGTATGGGATAAACAGTGGACAGCCAGGATAGGGAGGGTAGGTATTCCCTGATAGAATGGAGGTTAGTAACTCTGCAGCAGCACAGTCCTGGTAGTATACTTGCCTCAGACTCTGCTTAGGTACCTAGAGGTCAGACAGGTAGGGGGGGGGGGAGTATCTCTCAGCTCTCCCTGCACTAGTAGCTGGCCGTCCAGGAAAGGAGACGCGCCGGTAGGGGATTTCCCCTGCCAACAGCTGAGTGTGAGCAGGGAGAAGCAACGGGTAGGGGATTTCCCCTGCCAACAGCTGAGTGCGAGCAGGGAGAAGACCGGGTAGGGGATTTCCCCTCCTAACAGCTGAGTGCGAGCAGGGAGAAGCACCGGGTAGGGGATTTCCCCTCCCAACAGCTGAGTGCTGCACTGGTAACTGGCCATCAGAGCACAGAGAAGCGCCGGGCTCCGGGTTCCCCTAAAAACAGTTGAGTGCTTGTGTGGCGGATCGCCAGACTGTCCACATAGGCGGCAGACAGCATGTCATGAGTGATGTCAGCGGACTGCCCTCACCACCCGGAGGTTTACTGGGTAGCAGGAAAGGGCAGAGGGGGAGGGAGGAGGCTCCATTCGCCACAGTTTCACTGCCAATTCGCCACAAGTGGCGAATGGCGACAGGGTTGCCCACCCTGGGGCTAGAGTGAACACAGATTTAACAAACGACTTGGGAACCAATATCTGTCTGGTGACCTCCCCTGTTTGTGTCTGCCTATTCACCCTATACAGGATATCATTTGATAATTCAAAATGGGGGAATACTACTGTATCACCCCCTGGGCATTCAATATCTGCTCATCAATTTTAACCACTTTATCATACTGTCTAGCAAGGACTGGGTCTTCCCTTTGTCTCTGGCGAAAATCAGGGAGGTATAGGTCCGGTAAATCTCCAGGGCCCATATCCCCCTCCCTCTGGCCATCCCCAGCCATCACTTGTGACTTCTGGCTACTAGACTGGTAACCTTGAGACCCAGATTTCTGTAACCAGTCCTGTTTGTCAGAGCGTCTTTGCTTCCGAGTCTTTTGAACCCGGTGTCTACTGGGAAAAAGGTCTGCCGAGAAGGGGAACAGTTTACCAGGGTTCTCCTGAGCTCCTCGGGAGAGACTGGAGCCATTAGGTCCGAAAGGAAAGGCCAGTCCCGGCCGAGCACAGCGGGGGGCAGGGAGCCAAGGAGCGACTCCTACTTCGAGGTAGGCCTCCTGACCTTTTACATGTAGCCGGATTTTGGCCGTCGGATACCGTTTTACATCGCTGTGTATACATTCTATACTTCATGGGGAGTCAAAAGAACACACGTTAGGCGGTAACAGTTCCTGGAAGAACAGAGTTTTCCCAGAGCCCTAATCTACAAGTGCCTGGATGGTTTTACCCCCAACCTGGGCTGGAAGTAGCCAGGGCTTGTAATTTTCTCCAGTGAAGGCCGAGGCGACGGTCCTGCTGAAGGAACAATCCATCTGTGGACAGTCCACAGGCCGGTGGCCTTGTTCTCCGCAGGTGAAACATGGAGAGGGTTCCCTCACAGGAGGGTGCCGTGGATAGCGCTCCGCTGGACCGGATACTGGAGACTAGGCATCTGGTGGGTCCTGTGGGCGACGTCCTCGGAAGTTCCTCTCATTTGGCGACAAGCCGACATCAGGAAGGGAATGAGGGTCTCGGCGGTGCCCGGCATTTTGACTTCTTCCTTGTTGGAAGGACTGCTCCTTTCTTGGCACTTGGCGGTTGCGCATGGAGGGGCTGTAGTTTTCCCGTTGTTCCAATCTCCCTCTTTGGGTGTCCGCAAGTGCTGGTGCAGTTAGATCCGTCGGGTCCAGGACACTCGCCTGATCCTCTGCCCCAAGGAAGTTCTCAACGAGTCGGACCGCCAAAGCTAGGGTTTCAGCAGCATGGCGTTTTACCCACGAGCGTGCGGAAGGGGGTATTATCTGTAGGAATTGTTCCAAAACAACTTGCTCAAGAATTGCCTCCTTAGTGCGCTCCTCGGGTTGTATCCAACGAGTACACAAGTCCAATAATTAGCGATGTACTCCAGGTTCCGGAACTGCTGTCGTTAGGTCTCTGGGGTCAGACCTAAGCGATCCAGTATGGCGGCTTTTACTTGTTGGTAGTCCATTGCCTGATCTGCTGGGAGGCCCGGATATGAGGCCTGGGCGTCTCCTATGAGTAGCGGGGCCAAAGCAGTTGCCCAGCGATCCGCAGACCAGCCCTGAGCTTTGGCAACACTTTCAAACGTCAGTAGAAAAGCCTCTGGTTCCTCGTTCGGAGCCATTTTCCTCAGGAGGACCGGGGGTTTGTTCGCAAGTTCTGGACTGGCAGACCCCTGGAATTGGGTCAGCAGCCTGGCCATCCGCTCCTCCTGTGCTGCCTGCTGCTGGGTTAGGAGCTGAGTTTGCTGCTGCAATAGTCTTTCATCTCTCTTTGCCTGTAGTTGGGCCTGTTCCTGCATTAACAGTCCCTGCTGTCTGGTCTGCTCGCACAGAAACTCTTTTAAAAATTCTTCCATTTTTCTCATTTTTGTGAGGCAGGGGCCTCTAAAAATCCCGGCATTTCTGACACCATATGTTGCAGAGTACATGCAACAAATGCCGTAAAAACATACAGCACACAAAAACAAAATAGCTTCTCTTCAGCAGACAAAAACAAAATAGCTATTCTACAGCATACAAAAACAAAATAGCTTCTCTTCAGCATAAAGAGAATGATCAGTGTATTAAGCGCTAATGCGGTGACAGTGTAAAGTGACACAAAATAAGTGACAATAATATATACAATAAGCTTTACATTTAAAGTGAGGGCTGCCTAGGTAGAAGGTTAACACAAACCAGTGCAAATATGTGAAGGAAAAAAGATCATAGTGTAACTTACAAAGCAAACAAAAAGCACTGAAAAGATTGATTAGTGTCTTCAGCCCACATACATGTGTATGTTGTTTCATTTAGTTTACATTGCATTCAATTTGTAAAAATCCTTTTATCAATCTTTCAGTGTTTTTGGTTTGTTTTGTAAGTTACACTATGATCTTTTTTCTTTTGTCTTTTCTATTTTTGTCTTATATGTTTGTTTGTTCCGTTTGAGACTCCATTGAAGATTCCTCCCAGGACTCCTCCTCATCTTTGTTGGACTTTATATTTGGTCAGATTTTATATTTTAGAGGCGCCGGTTCCCCCCTTTTTCTTTCTCTTCAGCATAGCAAACAAGGCAGTTTCTCTTCAGCATGCAGGACGCAGACAGTTCATCATACTGTACATGTACTTTGAAAATAGACCTTATAGCAGTAATCTCTTCAGCCTTTCAGTCCTGTCTCCTGACCAGCTAGCCTGTATACAGCCTGGGGTTTTTAAAACACCTTGATTATGCAGCTGGGGTCAGACTAATTAAGCAGCCCTTCTCAACTGAAACTTAACCTCGTCACTACTGCACTGCAAGCCTAAACATAGGTTTGCCAGGTATATGGCTGGTGACGTTATTCACCCTGTCACAGTTCGCCAGAGGGACCTTTATCTGGCGGACCTTGCCTTATGGGATTAGCACCTACATTATTTTCCAGTTGAGTGCCTGCTGTTCGCTGTGTTTATATATTTCTTTTTTTTTTTCTTTTTTGTTTGTCATATATATATATATATATATATATATATATATATATATATATATATATATATATATATATATATATATATATATATATATACAGTGTTCAACAAATCATCCAAAAATCTACTCGCCCAACCAAAAAATCTACTCACCACCTAGACCCGCCCCCAACCCCGCCCCTAGACCCGCCCCCAACCCCGCCCCCCCAACCCGAACCCCGCTTTAAAATAAAATATATAATTAAAATACATTTAATAAATTCCTAGTCAGAACATTCGTTTTTGACAAAAATGTATTTATTGTATTACATTATACTACAATTAGTCCTTGTTGTGTGTGTGTGTGTGCGTAAATGTCGGATCTAGAAATAAAAGCCTGGTGTGAATGACTAGTTTCCTGAACCCCTTAACCAGTGTCTGGACGTCCCCGCTTCACAATATCTAAAGCAGCAATCCCGCCTGGGATCTTACCTGATCCGCAGTCCCTCAATGTCCAGGTACCCTCATTCCTGCAATGTTATACATTGGAGGGGATGTGTTCCCTACCTGTCTTCTGGGTTAGGGGGGTTCCGATGTCTTCTGTGTGAAGCTTGAGTCAGATCTGTAAGAAAGCAGTATAGGTTATTTCGGTGTGAAGTATAGGGCAAGTAGGAAAAGTAGGGTAAATAAGAGATCCAGAGTGTGGGGGAGAGAAAGAGAGAGTGTGGGGGAGAGAAAGAGAGAGTGTGGGGGAGAGAGAGAGAGAGAGTGTGGGGGGGGAGAGAGAGAGAGAGAGAGTGTGTGGGGGGGGGTAGAGAGAGAGAGAGTGTGTGGGGGGGGGAGAGAGAGAGAGAGAGAGAGAGTGGGTGAGAGAGAGAGAGAGTGGGGAGAGAGGGAGTGGGGAGAGAGAGAGAGAGAGTGTGGGAGAGAGAGAGTGTGGGGAGAGAGAGAGTGTGGGGAGAGAGAGAGAGTGTGGGGGGGGAGAGAGAGAGTGTGGGGGGGAGGAGAGAGAGAGAGAGAGAGAGTGGGGGAGAGAGAGAGAGAGAGAGTGTGGGGGAGAGAGAGAGTGTGGGGGAGAGACAGTGTGGGGGGGAGAAAGAGAGAGTGTGGGGGAGAGAGAGAGAGTGGATGGGGAGAGAGAGAGTGTGGGGGGAGAGAGTGTTGGGGGGAGAGAGGATGTGGGGGAGAGAGTGTGGGGGGGAGAGAGAGTGTGGGGGAGAGAGAGAGAGAGAGAGAGTGGGGGAGAGAGAGAGTGTGGGGGAGGGAGAGAGAGAGAGTGTGGGGGAGAGAGAGAGAGAGTGTGGGGGAGAGAAAGAGTGTGGGGGAGAGAGAGTGTGTGGGGGAGAGAGAGAGAGTGTGGGGGGAGAGAGAGAGAGAGAGAGAGAGAGAGAGTGTGGGGGGGAGAGAGAGAGAGAGTGGTGGGGGA